>NC_052168.1:22753727-22852782 GCF_902713615.1 Scyliorhinus canicula | reverse complement strand
TTCTTTGTTTTTGTTCTTTGACTCCATCATTTCACAAAAATACAAGAAATGTGCTATTGAAGATCACAAAACTCTATTCAGGGCCCTCATCCCCCCTCGCCCTCACCCTCACCCCCCCTCACCCTCACCCCCCCCTCACCCTCATCCCCCCTCACCCTCACGCCCCCCCTCCTTACCCTCATCTCCCCTCACCCTCATCCTCCCTCACCCCCTACCCTCGCTCCCCTCATCCCCACACTCACCCCCTCACGCCCCCTCATCCCCCCTCACCCTCATTGCCCCTCACTCACCCTCCCCCCCTCACCCTCACCTCCCCTCACCCTCACCCCCTCTCCCACCCCTGACCCCCTCTCCCACCCCCTCACCCACCCCCCACACCCTCTTCCCCCCTTACCCCACCCTCAACCCCTCCACCCCCACCCTCAACCCCTCCACCCCCACCCTCATTCAAACCTCATCCTCCTTGCCCTCATCCCCTTCACCCCCACACCCTCGCTCCCCTCATCCCCACACTCACCCCTCACGCCCCCTCAGCCCCCCTCACCGCCCCTCATTCACCCTCCCCCACTCCCCCCCCTCCCCTCACCCCCACCCTCACCCCTGACCCCCTCTCACACCCCCCTCACTCACCCCCACCCTCATTCAACCTCGCCCTCATCCCCCTCTCCCTCCCCCCTCATTCTCCAATCGGGGAGCGGGTTTCTCCATCTTCAGCCCCCCCGCCCAACGATGCCAAGCGGTTGGCAGATGCTGTTTCATTTCGGTGGGTATCGGTTCTATTTGGGCAGATTCCAGTCCCTTTCAGGGGTTTCAAGTCCCGCACCAAGAAAGGGGAGCTGTTCCCACATTGGCACGGCGCCCTCGGCACCTCTGCCCCACGCGCTCACAGCCGCCGTCTGCCCCACGCGCTCACAGCCGCCGTCTGCCCCACGCGCTCACAGCCGCCGTCTGCCCCACGCGCTCACAGCCGCCGTCTGCCCCACGCGCTCACAGCCGGCGTCTGCCTCACGCGCTCACAGCCGGCGAGGCCGCGTGATGCGTGCGTCCAAATCGGGTTGGGGGGGGGGGGGGGCGGCAGCGCACTGACCCCCTCCCCCATTCAGTAAGATTGCGGCTGACCCAATTCGATTTGATTTATTGTCACGTGTACCGAGGTACAGTGAAAAGTATTGTTCTGTGTACAGTCCAGACAGATTGTTTCATACTTGAAAAACATCAAACATACAGAAATACACAATGTAAATACATAAACAGGTCTTACAACACCAGGTTAAAGTCCAACAGGTTTGTTTCAAACACGAGCTTTCAGAGCGCTGCTCCTTCCTCAGGTGAATGGCGAGGTATCCTCGCCATTCACCTGAGGAAGGAGCTGCGCTCCGAAAGCTCGTGTTTGAAACAAACCTGTTGGACTTTAACCTGGTGTTGTCAGACTTCTTACTGTGCTCACCCCAGTCCAACGCCGGCATCTCCACACCAT
This sequence comes from Scyliorhinus canicula, assembly GCF_902713615.1. Taxonomy (NCBI): domain Eukaryota; kingdom Metazoa; phylum Chordata; class Chondrichthyes; order Carcharhiniformes; family Scyliorhinidae; genus Scyliorhinus; species Scyliorhinus canicula. The sequence goes on along the minus strand of NC_052168.1, from coordinate 22,851,305 downwards.
AAATACATAAAGACAGACACCGGGTGAAGCATACGGAGTATAGTTAGCGTGATGGACTGGGCTATGTTCACGACTCTTTATTACGGTCTTGGACCGAGCAGTTGCCAGACATCATCATAATCTTTATTGTTGTCAAAGTAAGCTACATTAACACTGCAATGAAGTTACTGTGAAAATCCCCTAGTCGGCACATTCCGGCGCCTGTTCGGGTACACAGAGGGGGAATTCAGAATGTCCAACAGGCACGTCTTTTGGGACTTGTGGGAGGAAACCGGAGTACCCGGAGGACACCCACGCACACACTGGGAGGATGTGCAGACTCCGCACAGACAATGACCCAAGCCGGGCTCGGTAGCATTGTGGATAGCACAATTGCTTCACAGCTCCAGGGTCCCAGGTTCGATTCCGGCTTGGGTCACTGTCTGTGCGGAGTCTGCACATCCTCCCCGTGTCTGTGTGGGTTTCCTCCGGGTGATCTGGTTTCCTCCCCAGTCCAAAGATGTGCAGGTTAGGTGGATTGGCCATGATAAATTTCCCTTAGTGTCCAAAATTGCCGTTAGTGTTGGGTGGGGTTACTGGATTATGGGGGTAGGGTGCTCTTTCCAAGAGCCGGTGCAGACCCGATGGGCCGAGTGGCCTCCTTCTGCACTGTAAATTCTATGAAATCTAGCGGTGTGAAGCAACAGTGCTAACCACTGTGCTACACCGCCCACGTGCTGGAACATGAGATTAGAATAGTTAGCTGGTTGTTTTTGACCAGCGCAAACTCGATGGGCCGAAGGGCCTTTCCTGTGCTGCATGATTCTATGACACATCTACATAGAACAGTACAGCACAGAACAGGCCCTTCGGCCCTCAATGTTGTGCCGAGCCATGATCACCCTACTCAAACCCACATATCCACCCTATACCCGTAACCCAACAACCCCCCCCCCCCCATTAACCTTACTTTTATTAGGACACTACGGGTAATTTAGCATGGCCAATCCACCTAACCCGCACATCTTTGGACTGTGGGAGGAAACCGGAGCACCCGGAGGAAACCCACGCACACAGGGGGAGGACGTGCAGACTCCGCACAGACAGTGACCCAGCCGGGAATCGAACCTGGGACCCTGGAGCTGTGAAGCATTTATGCTAACCACCATGCTACCCTGCTGCCTTATCCCTGTCACCCCACCAAAACTGGACAACTTTGGACACTTAAGGGGCAATTTATCACGGCCAATTCACATCTTTGGACTGTGGGAGGAAACCGGAGCACCCGGAGGAAACCAACGCAGACACGGGGAGGGGGGGGGACGTACAAATTCCTCACCAGGGCTAGGATCTAACCGGGTCCCTGCCATTGTGAGGCAGCAGTGCTAACCACCGCCATACCGGTCCCTGGTTATCCTTGGCAAAGCACTGCCGTGGTCTGGCGTTGCCTTCTGCAGAATGACCGACCAGCAAACTCTCCCGCTTTTGCCACCTGCCATCAAGCCGATTGGAAGGATTTCCAAGCTGATAATCAACCTCTTTGGCCGTTCCGTGGCCATCAAGGCCTGAAGTGGGACTGGAACCCAGAGCCTCTGGCCCAGAGGTAGGGGCGCTATCACTGCACTCGCCAGGCCGTCCATCCCACTCCTACCTCCCTCTTAAAATTGAAGAATCCTTCTTTATTGTGGCACCAAGCAGGGGCTGGTTTAGCACAGTGGGCTAAACAGCTGGCTTGTAATGCAGAACAAGGCCAGCAGGGCGGGTTCAATTCCCGTACCGGCCTCCCCGAACAGGCGCCGGAATGTGGTGACTAGGGGCTTTTCACATTAACTTCACTGAAGCCCACTTGTGACAATAAGCTATTATTATATACATGCCTGTGTTTACGATGTTGTGATGTAAAATTACTGGAGACTATGTTCCAGGTGATCTTTTAGTAACCAGTACCTTGATAGATGACCGGAGTCAGTGTTTGATTGCTCTTTCAGATCCTCTTTTCGAGGAAACGTGAATTCAAGGACCCATCTGTCTGCTCGGGCATTTATATTTTTGCTGCTCTTTTCAAAGAGGAACAGGTGGGTTCTCCTGTTCTCTTAGCTCCGCAGAGCTCAGCGATTCCACAACCAATGCATCAGATCTAAGCTCTGTAGTTCTGCCACATCCAGCCGTGAATGGTGGGGGACTCACTGGAGGAGGAGGCTCCACAGATATCCCCATCCTCATTGATGGAGGAGCCCAGAACGTATGAAACAGCTGAAGGCGCTGGATGCTGCAACGGCTCTGGGCCCTGACAATATTCCGGCAATAGTACTGAAGACTTGTGCTCCAGAACTTGCCGCACCCCCTAGCCAAGCTGTTCCAGTACAGCTACAACACTGGCATCCACTCGGCAATGTGGGAAATTGCCCAGGTGTGTCCTGTACACAAGAAACAGGACAAATCCAACCCAGCCAATTACCGCCCTATCAGTCTACTCTCCATCATCAGCAAAGTGATGGAAGGAGACATAAACAATGCCATCAAGCAGCACTTACTCAGCAATAAGCTGCTCACGGACACTCAGTTTGGGTTCCGCCAGGGTCACTCAGCTCTTGACCTCATCACAACCTTGGTTCAGGCAGCTCGATGGCTCAGTGGGTTAGCCCTGCTGCCTCACAGCGCCGAGGTCCCAGGTTTGATCCCGGCTCTGGGTCACTGTCCGTGTGGAGTTTGCACATTCTCCCCGTGTCTGCGTGTGTTTCGCCCCCACAACCCAAAGATGTGCAGGGTAGGTGGATTGGCCATGCTAAATTGCCCCTTAATTGGAAAAAATGAATTGGGAACTCTAAATTTATATTTTAAAAAGATCACAGCCTTGGTTCAAACATGGACAAAAGAGCTGAATGCCAGAGGTGAGGGGAGAGTGACTGCCCTGGACATCAAGGCAGCATTTGACTGAGTGTGGCATCAAGGAGCCCGAGCTAAACTGGAGTCAATGGGAATCAGGGGGAATACACTCCTCTGCTTGGAGTCATACCCGGCACAAAGGAAGATGGTTGTGGTGGTTGGAGGTCAATCATCTCAGCTCCAGGACATCACTGCAGGAGTTCCTCAGGGGAGTGTCCAAGGCCCCAACCATCTCCAGCTGCTTCATCAGTGACCTCCCTTCCATCATAAGGTCAGAAGTGGGGATGTTTGGGGATGACGGCACAATGTTCAGCACCATTCGCGACTCCTCACATAATGAAGCAGTCCATGGCCAAAAGTAGCAAGTTCTGGACAATATCCAGTGCACCATCGTCCTCGCACGGAGCCAGTGCACCACACTCCGCACTGAGCCAGTGCACCACCGTCCCCGCACCGAGCCAGTGCACCACTGTCCTCGCACCGAGCCAGTGCACCACTGTCCTCGCACTGAGCCAGTGCACCACACTCCGCACTGAGCCAGTGCACCACTGTCCTCGCACTGAGCCAGTGCACCACTGTCCTCGCACTGAGCCAGTGCACCACTGTCCTCGCACTGAGCCAGTGCACCACTGTCCTCGCACTGAGCCAGTGCACCACACTCCGCACTGAGCCAGTGCACCACACTCCGCACCGAGCCAGTGCACCACCCTCCCCGCACCGAGCCAGTGCACCATCGTCCTCGCACCGAGCCAGTGCGCCACTGTCCCCGCACCGAGCCAGTGCACCACCCTCCTCGCACTCAGCCAGTGCACCACCCTCCGCACTGAGCCAGTGCACCACCCTCCGCACTGAGCCAGTGCACCACACTCCGCACCGAGCCAGTGCACCACCCTCCGCACTGAGCCAGTGCACCACACTCCGCACCGAGCCAGTGCACCACTGTCCCCGCACCGAGCCAGTGCACCACACTCCGCACCGAGCCAGTGCACCACCCTCCGCACCGAGCCAGTGCACCACCCTCCCCGCACCGAGCCAGTGCACCACCCTCCGCACCGAGCCAGTGCACCACCCTCCCCGCACCGAGCCAGTGCACCACTGTCCCCGCACCGAGCCAGTGCACCATCGTCCTCGCACCGAGCCAGTGCACCACTGTCCCCGCACCGAGCCAGTGCACCACTGTCCCCGCACCGAGCCAGTGCACCACCCTCCGCACCGAGCCAGTGCAGCAGCGTCCCCGCACCGAGCCAGTGCACCACCGTCCCCACACCGAGCCAGTGCAGCAGCGTCCTCGCACCGAGCCAGTGCACCACCCTCCCCGCACCGAGCCAGTGCACCACCGTCCTCGCACCGAGCCAGTGCACCATTGTCCTCGCACCGAGCCAGTGCACCACTGTCCCCGCACCGAGCCAGTGCACCACTGTCCCCGCACCGAGCCAGTGCACCATCATTCCCGCACAGAGCCAGTGCACCACCGTCCTCGCACCGAGCCAGTGCACCAGCGTTCCCGCACTGAGCCAGTGCACCACCCTCCTCGCACCGAGCCAGTGCACCATCATCCCCGCACCGAGCCAGTGCACCACCCTCCGCACCGAGCCAGTGCACCATCATCCCCGCACCGAGCCAGTGCACCACTGTCCCCGCACGGAGCCAGTGCACCTCGCACCGAGCCAGTGCACCATCATCCCCGCACCGAGCCAGTGCACCATCATCCCCGCACCGAGCCAGTGCGCCACACTCCGCACCGAGCCAGTGCACCACCGTCCTCGCACCGAGCCAGTGCACCATCATCCCCGCACTGAGCCAGTGCACCACCCTCCCCGCACAGAGCCAGTGCACCATCATCCCCGCACTGAGCCAGTGCACCACCCTCCCCGCACAGAGCCAGTGCACCACCGTCCTCGCACCGAGCCAGTGCACCATCATCCCCGCACTGAGCCAGTGCACCACCCTCCCCGCACAGAGCCAGTGCACCACCCTCCTCGCACCGAGCCAGTGCACCACCCTCCGCACCGAGCCAGTGCACCACCCTCCCCGCACCGAGCCAGTGCACCACCCTCCTCGCACCGAGCCAGTGCACCACCCTCCGCACCGAGCCAGTGCACCACCCTCCCCGCACAGAGCCAGTGCACCACCGTCCCCGCACCGAGCCAGTGCACCATCGTCCTCGCACTGAGCCAGTGCACCACCGTCCCCGCACCGAGCCAGTGCACCACCATCCCCGCACCGAGCCAGTGCACCATCGTCCTCGCACCGAGCCAGTGCACCACCCTCCCCACTGAGCCAGTGCACCACCCTCCTCGCACCGAGCCAGTGCACCATCGTCCTCGCACCGAGCCAGTGCACCACACCCCGCACCGAGCCAGTGCACCACCCTCCGCACCGAGCCAGTGCACCACCGTCCCCGCACCGAGCCAGTGCACCATCGTCCTCGCACCGAGCCAGTGCACCACTGTCCCCGCACCGAGCCAGTGCACCACCCTCCCCGCACCGAGCCAGTGCACCATCATCCCCGCACCGAGCCAGTGCACCACCCTCCCCGCACAGAGCCAGTGCACCACCGTCCTCGCACCGAGCCAGTGCACCAGCGTTCCCGCACCGAGCCAGTGCACCACCCTCCTCGCACCGAGCCAGTGCACCACCCTCCGCACCGAGCCAGTGCACCACCCCCCCCGCACCGAGCCAGTGCACCATCATCCCCGCACCGAGCCAGTGCACCATCATCCCCGCACCGAGCCAGTGCACCACCCTCCCCGCACCGAGCCAGTGCACCACCGTCCTCGCACAGAGCCAGTGCACCAGCGTTCCCGCACCCAGCCAGTGCACCACCGTCCCCGCACCGAGCCAGTGCACCACTGTCCTCGCACCGAGCCAGTGCACCACCCTCCGCACCGAGCCAGTGCACCACCCTCCGCACTGAGCCAGTGCACCACTGTCCTCGCACCGAGCCAGTGCACCACCCTCCCCGCACTGAGCCAGTGCACCACTGTCCTCGCACTGAGCCAGTGCACCACCCTCCCCGCACCGAGCCAGTGCACCACCATCCCCGCACCGAGCCAGTGCACCATCGTCCCCGCACAGAGCCAATGCACCACCGTCCCCGCACCGAGCCAGTGCACCACCCTCCGCACTGAGCCAGTGCACCACTGTCCCCGCACCGAGCCAGTGCACCACACTCCACACCGAGCCAGTGCACCACCCTCCGCACCGAGCCAGTGCACCATCGTCCTCGCACCGAGCCAGTGCACCACTGTCCCCGCACTGAGCCAGTGCACCATCGTCCTCGCACCGAGCCAGTGCACCACCATCCCCGCACCGAGCCAGTGCACCATCGTCCTCGCACCGAGCCAGTGCACCACACTCCGCACCGAGCCAGTGCACCACTGTCCCCGCACCAAGCCAGTGCACCACCGTCCTCGCACCGAGCCAGTGCACCACCGTCCGCACTGAGCCAGTGCACCACCCTCCGCACTGAGCCAGTGCACCATCGTCCTCGCACCGAGCCAGTGCGCCACTGTCCCCGCACCGAGCCAGTGCACCACCCTCCTCGCACTCAGCCAGTGCACCACCCTCCGCACTGAGCCAGTGCACCACCCTCCGCACTGAGCCAGTGCACCACACTCCGCACCGAGCCAGTGCACCACCCTCCGCACTGAGCCAGTGCACCACACTCCGCACCGAGCCAGTGCACCACTGTCCCCGCACCGAGCCAGTGCACCACACTCCGCACCGAGCCAGTGCACCACCCTCCGCACCGAGCCAGTGCACCACCCTCCCCGCACCGAGCCAGTGCACCACCCTCCGCACCGAGCCAGTGCACCACCCTCCCCGCACCGAGCCAGTGCACCACTGTCCCCGCACCGAGCCAGTGCACCATCGTCCTCGCACCGAGCCAGTGCACCACTGTCCCCGCACCGAGCCAGTGCACCACTGTCCCCGCACCGAGCCAGTGCACCACCCTCCGCACCGAGCCAGTGCAGCAGCGTCCCCGCACCGAGCCAGTGCACCACCGTCCCCACACCGAGCCAGTGCAGCAGCGTCCTCGCACCGAGCCAGTGCACCACCCTCCCCGCACCGAGCCAGTGCACCACCGTCCTCGCACCGAGCCAGTGCACCATTGTCCTCGCACCGAGCCAGTGCACCACTGTCCCCGCACCGAGCCAGTGCACCACTGTCCCCGCACCGAGCCAGTGCACCATCATTCCCGCACAGAGCCAGTGCACCACCGTCCTCGCACCGAGCCAGTGCACCAGCGTTCCCGCACTGAGCCAGTGCACCACCCTCCTCGCACCGAGCCAGTGCACCATCATCCCCGCACCGAGCCAGTGCACCACCCTCCGCACCGAGCCAGTGCACCATCATCCCCGCACCGAGCCAGTGCACCACTGTCCCCGCACGGAGCCAGTGCACCTCGCACCGAGCCAGTGCACCATCATCCCCGCACCGAGCCAGTGCACCATCATCCCCGCACCGAGCCAGTGCGCCACACTCCGCACCGAGCCAGTGCACCACCGTCCTCGCACCGAGCCAGTGCACCATCATCCCCGCACTGAGCCAGTGCACCACCCTCCCCGCACAGAGCCAGTGCACCATCATCCCCGCACTGAGCCAGTGCACCACCCTCCCCGCACAGAGCCAGTGCACCACCGTCCTCGCACCGAGCCAGTGCACCATCATCCCCGCACTGAGCCAGTGCACCACCCTCCCCGCACAGAGCCAGTGCACCACCCTCCTCGCACCGAGCCAGTGCACCACCCTCCGCACCGAGCCAGTGCACCACCCTCCCCGCACCGAGCCAGTGCACCACCCTCCTCGCACCGAGCCAGTGCACCACCCTCCGCACCGAGCCAGTGCACCACCCTCCCCGCACAGAGCCAGTGCACCACCGTCCCCGCACCGAGCCAGTGCACCATCGTCCTCGCACTGAGCCAGTGCACCACCGTCCCCGCACCGAGCCAGTGCACCACCATCCCCGCACCGAGCCAGTGCACCATCGTCCTCGCACCGAGCCAGTGCACCACACTCCGCACTGAGCCAGTGCACCACCCTCCTCGCACCGAGCCAGTGCACCATCGTCCTCGCACCGAGCCAGTGCACCACACCCCGCACCGAGCCAGTGCACCACCCTCCGCACCGAGCCAGTGCACCACCGTCCCCGCACCGAGCCAGTGCACCATCGTCCTCGCACTGAGCCAGTGCACCACTGTCCCCGCACCGAGCCAGTGCACCACCCTCCCCGCACCGAGCCAGTGCACCATCATCCCCGCACCGAGCCAGTGCACCACCCTCCCCGCACAGAGCCAGTGCACCACCGTCCCCGCACCGAGCCAGTGCACCAGCGTCCCCGCACCGAGCCAGTGCACCACCCTCCTCGCACCGAGCCAGTGCACCACCCTCCGCACCGAGCCAGTGCACCACCCTCCCCGCACCGAGCCAGTGCACCATCATCCCCGCACCGAGCCAGTGCACCATCATCCCCGCACCGAGCCAGTGCACCACCCTCCCCGCACCGAGCCAGTGCACCACCGTCCTCGCACAGAGCCAGTGCACCAGCGTTCCCGCACCCAGCCAGTGCACCACCGTCCCCGCACCGAGCCAGTGCACCACTGTCCTCGCACCGAGCCAGTGCACCACCCTCCGCACCGAGCCAGTGCACCACCCTCCGCACTGAGCCAGTGCACCACTGTCCTCGCACCGAGCCAGTGCACCACCCTCCCCGCACTGAGCCAGTGCACCACTGTCCTCGCACTGAGCCAGTGCACCACCCTCCCCGCACCGAGCCAGTGCACCACCATCCCCGCACCGAGCCAGTGCACCATCGTCCCCGCACAGAGCCAGAGCACCACCGTCCCCGCACCGAGCCAGTGCACCACCCTCCGCACTGAGCCAGTGCACCACTGTCCCCGCACCGAGCCAGTGCACCACACTCCACACCGAGCCAGTGCACCACCCTCCGCACCGAGCCAGTGCACCATCGTCCTCGCACCGAGCCAGTGCACCACTGTCCCCGCACTGAGCCAGTGCACCATCGTCCTCGCACCGAGCCAGTGCACCACCATCCCCGCACCGAGCCAGTGCACCATCGTCCTCGCACCGAGCCAGTGCACCACACTCCGCACCGAGCCAGTGCACCACTGTCCCCGCACCAAGCCAGTGCACCACCGTCCTCGCACCGAGCCAGTGCACCACCGTCCGCACTGAGCCAGTGCACCACCCTCCGCACTGAGCCAGTGCACCACCGCCCGCACTAAGCCAGTGCACCACCCTCCGCACCGAGCCAGTGCACCACCCTCCGCACCGAGCCAGTGCACCACCCTCCGCACCGAGCCAGTGCACAATCGTCCCCGCACAGAGCCAGTGCACCACCGTCCCCACACTGAGCCAGTGCACCATCGTCCCCGCACCGAGCCAGTGCACCACCCTCCGCACCGAGCCAGTGCACAATCGTCCCCGCACAGAGCCAGTGCACCACCGTCCCCACACTGAGCCAGTGCACCATCGTCCCCGCACCGAGCCAGTGCACCACTGTCCTCGCACCGAGCCAGTGCACCAGCGTCCTCGCACCGAGCCAGTGCACCACTGTCCCCGCACCGAGCCAGTGCACCACTGTCCCCGCACCGAGCCAGTGCACCAGCGTTCCCGCACCCAGCCAGTGCACCATCGTCCCCGCACAGAGCCAGTGCACCATCGTCCCCGCACCGAGCCAGTGCACCACACTCCGCACAGAGCCAGTGCACCACCCTCCCCGCACAGAGCCAGTGCACCACCGTCCCCACACTGAGCCAGTGCACCATCGTCCCCGCACCGAGCCAGTGCACCACACTCCGCACTGAGCCAGTGCACCACCCTCCTCGCACCGAGCCAGTGCCCTCACGGTGCCAGTGCACAACTGTCCTTGCACTGCATTGTGCCAGGGCACCATGAGCCAGAACTGAATAACGTGCTGGTGTGCAAGAGATATTTTGCTCTCAGCCCTGTAGATGGACGATCGAGGTTGTGGTAAAGTTGTCCCGTTTCACACCCTTCATGAAATGAAATGAAAATCGCTTATTGTCACAAGTAGGCTTGAATGAAGTTACTGTGAAAAGCCCCTAGTCACCACATTCCGGCACCTGTTCGGGGAGGCTGGTACGGGAATCGAACTGTGCTGCTGGCCTGCCTTGGTCTGCTTTCAAAGCCAGCGATCTAGCCCAGTGTGCTAAACCAGCCCTCTCTTTTCAGGGAGGGGAAAGTGGAGACACAGGCCCCTCAATTCAGTGTCTTCCACAGCAGCTTGTGCTGATCAGCCTCTTAACAGACAGTAAAATGTCCCAAGTTGCTCTGCATCAAACAAAATCTAACTTAAGAAAAGTCAGGGCAGGAGAGGTAGGTTTTAAGGAGCCTCTTTAAGGAGGTAGAGCGGCTCAGGGTGGGAATTCACCAGCTCGGATCCTAGGCCATCAATGGTGGAGCGAACTTCCATTGATATGAAGCCTGTCAGGATGTCCTGGAATCCTTTCCAGCCAATGAAATGCCTTTGTGCATAAGCATAACCACAGCAGCTGCCAATTTCATGCACAGCAAGCTCCCACAAGCAGCAACATGCTAATGACCATAATAGTCTGTTTTGTGATCGTGTTGGTGGCATAAATATTGACCAGGAAACTGGAGAAAACTCCCCTATCTGCCCTTCTCAATACTATTTTTTAACAATTTAACATCAATTATTTTTTCCCAGTTAAGCGGCAATTTAGCGCGGCCAATCCGCCTACTCTGCACATCTTTGGGTTGTGGGGGCGAAACCCACGCAGATACGGGGAGAACGTGCAAACTCCACACGGACAGTGACCCAGAGCCGGGATCGAACCTGGGACCTCGGCGCCGTGAGGCAGCAGTGCTAACCCACTGTGCCACCCTGCCGCCGGTCAGCTCTTCTGAACACCGCCGTGGGATCTTTCTTTACCTCCAGGTGAAGACGGCAGGCGGGGGCCTCGGGTTTAACGTCACGCCGGCAAATTGGCGCCTCCAGGCAGTGCAGCACTGGGAGGATCCGTCGGCATCTTTGTGCTTGAACCTCCAGAGTTGGGACTTGAGCCCCCGACTTTCTGACTCGGACAGGCTGAGCACAGAGCCCTGGGAGGGCGGTAGGGCTCGAGGGGATTGCAGAGTGATCTCGGAACGGCGGACTCACCTTGTCATGGGTGGCATTGGCCAATCCCTGACCCCCCTGGAGGAAACCCTGGACAATGGGGGGGGGGTGATTGCACATTTTGTGCTTCACCCTCCCAAAAATATTCTGGGAAGATATCCCAGCGGTGAGCAGCAGGAATCGCTTCAAACAATTATTCCCGTTTAACATTGTGGTTAGAGGCTTGAACTCTCCGTGGCAGCCTCCAAAGATGCTGGTTTGAACCCCGGCGATCAGCCCTTCCCCTCCGCCCTTCCCCACTGTTGTGTTAACGTTCTGCAGCGAAGCTGTGGTGTGCTCTTCAGGGCAAAATTCATGGAGACCCCAAACGTCTCCCTCTTGACCGCCCCACACCTTGTCTGGCACCGGTTCAGGGGTTGCCGGAGCGATGGAATGATTCCAGGCCTTTGGGCTCCAGGCCTGTTTGGTCAGGATTTACCCCCCCCTCAGCTTTAGGTACCTACAAGGCAGTGGAGCCGTTGGCCCGTAGCTGGGAGTTTGGGGTTACGAGTGCCGGGGCGCACTGCGCGTCTGGGGGGGGGGGGCCAAGCCTCTTCTTGTTGCTCTGAAGCTTTCGCCCGAGGGTAGCGAGGGCCAGGTATACCCGTGCCGACACGAGGAGGCACAGCTGAGGACCTGCCGACAGGAGGAGGCACAGCTGAGGACCTGCCGACAGGAGGAGGTACAGCTGAGGACCTGCCGACGGCAGAGGGTGTCTGCTGACGGGGAGGGGCCGGCAATTTGAGCTCTCTTTTGGGCATCGCTGCCAGCCAGCGGTCCAGGCGGCAGCAAGCTTGGGCACGAAGGCCGAAAGTAGGCAAACCCCCCCCCCTTCGCCCGCACGCTCGGCAGCATCTCATCAACCTGTTGGGCACTTTGAGCGGGTTTTCGAAGTTTCACAGTGAATCATTTCATCGGAAGCGAAGAGTCTCCACCTGGTGGCTGTTTTGTGCGGAGCGGTTTCAGTTTCCTCTGCTTCTCATGACGTGCGTTTTGTAGGAAAGCGAAAAAGCTTCGATCCCCGCCCTCTGTCCTGTCCAACTTGAGAACCCCCCCCCCCCGCCCCAAAATTCTTACACAGCCCTACGCTGAATTGGCAGCACTTAAACCACTCGACACGACTAGTCCACCACACAAGCTCCCTCCTGTCCTGCTTCATTTGATTCTGTCAGTGTCGCCTTTAAGTAAGGACTTTCTCCTGGATTCCTTTGCTGTCGTGTTTTTATGACCCTTTTGTTTGTCATTGCAGGCCGGTCTACTCTATCGTAATCCTTTGTAGAGGAAAGAGCCCCAAACTGCATTTTGCAGTGTTTTTTTTAACCCTTCCTGTACTTCACTGTGCGGCGGCCCGCTGAAATGAAATGAAAATGAAAATGGCTTATTGTCACGAGTAGGCTTCAATGAAGTTACTGTGAAAAGCCCCTAGTCGCCACATTCCGGCGCCTATCCGGGGAGGCTGGTACGGGAATCGAACCGTGCTGCTGGCCTGCTTTAAAAGCCAGCGATTTAGCTGAGTGAGCTAAACCAGCCCCTAGCACAATGGGTTAGCACTGCTGCCTCACAGCGCCAGGGACCTGGGTTAGAATCCGATCTCTGGTGACTGTCTGTGCGGAGTCTGCACCTTCTCCCCGTGTCTGCGTGGGTTTCCTCCGGGTGCTCCGGTTTCCTCCCGCAGCCCAGGTTAGGTGGATTGGCCGTGCTAAATTACCCCTTAGTGTCCAAAAGGGTTTTAAGGGGATAGTGTTGGGCTGAGGTGGAGCGCTCTTTCAGAGGGTCGGTGCAGACCCGATGGGCCGAATGGCCTCCTTCTGCACTGTACAATTCTTATCTCCCCACCAGCTTGGATACCTTCCAGTATCCCTCCCAAACGCGCAAGTGCGGAGGAGATTTACTAAAACTCTCCAGCGATAAGCATCTTCAGTGACGGGGAGAGAGCAGAGAAGCTGGGCCTCGCTTTCTTCCCAGCGCAGGAGGTTTGAAACAGGTCTTCCAAATCTTCAAGGGTCTCAATTGATACCGAAGGAGAGATTGTTTCCACGGGTGCGAGGGCCGGGGAGCAGAGGGCATGGATGTAGGGTAGTCGGCAAGGGAGTGGGTTGTTTTGTGTAATGAGTTGTGATCTGGAGTACGCTGCCTGAATGGACGGCGGAGACATTCTGTTGTTACGTTTGCCCAGGAATCTGCCGGGCGATGGGGGAAACGCTGGGGGAGAAAGGGACTCAGGAGGCGGCCTTCACAAAGAACACAACGTGGTCTCCTTCAGCGTGGTGTGGTCCTAATTCTGTAACACAGGTGGCGGCACGGTGGCGCAGTGGTTAGCACTGCTGCCTCGCAGCGCCAGGGACCCAGGTTCAAATCCGGCCTCGGGTGACTGTCTGTGTGGAGTTTGCACCTTCTCCCCGTGTCTGCGTGGGTTTCCTCCGGCAGTCCAAAGATGTGCCGGGTAGGTGGGGTTGCAGGGTATGGGTAGGGGAGTGGGCCTGGGTTGGGTCAGTGCAGACTCAATGGGCCGAATGGCCTCCTTCTGCACTGTCGGGATTCTGCGAACTCTCCTCGTAACAAATAAGATCAAATGCGATGTTCCTGCCAGCAAGCGTTTTTAAAATGAACTTCGAGTACCCAATTTTGTTTTTCCAATTAAGGGGCAGTTTAGCATGGCCGATCCACCTAGCCTGCACAGCTTTGGGTTGTGGGGGTGAGACCCTCGCAGACGTGCCCCAGTGATGTTTCTCTCAGGAGACTAATTTGCGAGTTGTGGGGACTCCAGAGGCAGGACTGGAGGGTTGGCAACACTCAATGCCTCTACACCGCGCAGGATGGTGGAAGCAGGTTGTTTACCCCAATATGGCTGTTCCAGCTTAAAAGAAAGAGTTATCCCATTTCCCAGCTCGTCAATCCTGGAGGTTACAGACTCCCATGTGGATTCCAAGTGCTTTGTTAAATGCAATGAGAATTTCTTCCTCTGCACCCCCCCCCCCCTTTCCCCGGAGCAAGTTCCAGGCCCACCCCCACCACCACACGAGGGGGGAAAATATTCCGTATTGACTCCCCTCAATACTTCCGACAATTACCTGGAACTTACAGCCCCCAACTTGTTGCCCTGTCTGCTTCAAGGAACGAGGTACTTCCAATCCACTCTTACCTGGTGGTGCTTTGTTACAGACCGCTCGGGGAGTCCGAGTTGTCGTGGTAACCTGCACTTTCCCAGGCACGTTGTAGTCCGGAGCTATGGAGTGTGATGGTAGAGGCTCCAACATTCGTTCCTCCCACAGTCCAAAGATGTGCAGATGGCCGACCAGAAATCTCCCACACTTACTGCCTGCCATTTCCATGTGTGTTTGGAAGGAGTTTTCAGGTTGATTCTCCGCCTGTTTGGCTCCGTTACATTTACAGAATTTACAGTGCAGAAGGAGGCCATTCGGCCCATTGAGTCTGCACCAGCTCTTGGAAAGAGCACTCTACCCAAGGTCAACACCTCCACCCTATCCCCATAACCCAGTAACTCCACCCAACACTAAGGGCAATTTTGGACACTAAGGGCAATTTATCATGGCCAATCCACCTAACCCGCACATCTTTGGACTGTGGGAGGAAACCGGAGCACCCGGAGGAAACCCACGCACACACGGGGAGGATGTGCAGACTCCGCACAGACAGTGACCCAAGCCGGGAATCGAACCTGGGACCCTGGAGCTGTGAAGCATTTATGCTAACCACCATGCTACCGTGCTGCCCTCCTTGCACAAACCCACCTTCCGTCGACATCAAGTCCCTGTACGGGTCTCGAACCCGCAGCTTCTGGTTCAGAGACTGGGACCCTACCCACTGCGCCCTGGGCCTTCATCCACTTTATTTGGGCCCCTCTTTATATCTTTGGGTTGTGGGGGTGAAACCCACGCAAACACGGGGAGAATGTGCAAACTCCACACGGACAGTGACCCAGAGCCGGGATCGAACCCGGGTCCTTGGCACCGTGAGACAGCAGTGGTTTATATACTGAATAACAGGGAGGGTGAGTTACAGACTGGAATTTAATCGAGGGATGTGGGGGGGTTTATATGAAGAATAACAGATACCTGGGAGTCAGTTACAGACTGGAATCTAATCGAGGGATGTGGGGGGGTTTATATGAAGAATAACAGATACCTGGGAGTCAGTTACAGACTGGAATCTAATCGAGGGATGTGGGGGGGTTTATATGTAGAATGACAGATACCTGGGAGTGAGTTACAGACTGGAATCTAATTAAGGGGTTCAGGGTTGTTTATATCAAGGCAAAACGGTAGCACAGTGGTTAGCACAGTTGCTTCACATGCCCCAGGTTCGATATCCGGCTTGGGTCACTGTCTGTGTGGAGTCTGAACCTTCTCCCATGTCTGTGTGTGTTTCCTCCAGGTGCTCCGGTTTCCTCCCACAGTCCAAAGATATGCAGATTAGGTGGATTGGCCGCGCTAAAATTGACCTTAGTGTCCAAAAAGTTTAGGTGGGGTGACTGGGTTATGGGATAGGGTGGGGTGCTCTTTCCAGGGGCCGGTGCAGACTCAATGGGCCAAATGGTCTCCTTCTGCACTGTAAATTCTATGATCTGTATAGAATAACAGATACCCGGGAGTGAGTTACAGACTGGAATCTGATCGAAGGGGTTCGGGATGGTTTATATATAGAATAACAGATACCCGGGAGTGAGTTACAGACTGGAATCTAATCGAGGGGTTTGGGGTGGTTTATATATAGAATAACAGATACCCGGGAGTGAGTTACAGACTGGAATCAAATCGTGGGGTTCGGGGTGGTTTATATATAGAATAACAGATACCCAGGAGTGAGTTACAGTCTGGAATCTAATCTAGGGGTTCGGGGTGGTTTATATGCAGAATAACAGAAACCCGAGAGTGAGTTACAGTCTGGAATCTAATGGAGGGATTTGGGGTGGTTTATATATAGAATAACAGATACCCAGGAGTGAGTTACAGTCTGGAATCTAATCGAGGGGTTTGGGGTGGTTTATATATAGAATAACAGATACCCAGGAGTGAGTTACAGTCTGGAATCTAATCGAGGGGTTTGGGGTGGTTTATATAGAGAATAACAGATACCCAGGAGTGAGTTACAGTCTGGAATCTAATCGAGGGGTTCGGGGTGGTTTATATAGAGAATAACAGATACCCGGGAGTGAGTTACAGTCTGGAATCTAATCGAGGGGTTCGGGGTGGTTTATATGCAGAATAACAGAAACCCGGGAGTGAGTTACAGACTGGAATCTAATCGAGGGATTTGTTGCATTTATATATAGAATAACAGATACCCGGGAGTGAGTTACAGACTGGAATCTAATCGAGGGGTTCGGGGTGGTTTATATATAGAATAACAGATACCCGGGAGTGAGTTACAGACTGGAATCTAATCGAGGGGTTCGAGGTGGTTTATATATAGAATAACAGATACCCGGGAGTGAGTTACAGACTGGAATCTAATCGAGGGGTTCGGGGTGGTTTATATATAGAATAACAGATACCCGGGAGTGAGTTACAGACTGGAATCTAATCGAGGGGTTCGGGATGGTTTATATACAGAATAACAGATACCCGGGAGTGAGTTACAGACTGGAATCTAATCGAGGGGTTCGGGGTGGTTTATATATAGAATAACAGATACCCGGGAGTGAGTTACAGACTGGAATCTAATGGAGGGATTTGTTGCGTTTATATATAGAATAATAGATACCCGGGAGTGAGTTACAGACTGGAATCTAATGGAGGGATTTGTTGCGTTTATATATAGAATAACAGATACCCGGGAGTGACGTCCCGTACACCTGAAGTGTCCAGTGTTGCAATTGACTCATCCAATCCCAAACGCCTGGGCCTTTCTGATCATGAACCCAATTCCAGTTGTATTGCAGTGTTCAAGGGCATCGGTGCTGGACCTCAAAGCGAAGCTGCTTCACAACATTTAGCTGTACACTGATTGAATTCACTGAGCCGTTGTTGAAGAGATTCCCAAGGAAATGTGTTCACACAGTATCCCCAGATGAAGCGAACGGTCTCCAGTCAGTATCTCCCGAGCAGTGCGATTGAAGTCAGGAACTTGCGGCATTACCCCCAGTATTCCGTTACAAGTGATTCCCAACAGCGCTGTCGCCATACTTAATTGGTTCGTCGATTCACAGTATTAAACCATATTGGTACCAATGTGTTACCGAATGTCATTTCCCATCTCAATCCTCTTCCACCACCTGCCAAACTTCTGTAACCACCAATATTTCATCCCAGGGTTGAACGGCCTTTTCTGGACAATGTGTGCTCCCCCCCAGCCCAAGTCATATAGAATTTACAGTGCAGAAGGAGGCCATTCGGCCCATCGAGTCAATGCAAGATCTGCAAATCGGCCGTTTCACACTTGAAGCCGGGCAGCACGGTAGCATGGTGGTTAGCATAAATGCTTCACAGCTCCAGGGTCCCAGGTTCGATTCCCAGCTGGGTCACTGTCTGTGTGGAGTCTGCACGTCCTCCCCGTGTGGGCGCGGGTTTCCTCCGGGTGCTCCGGTTTCCTCCCACAGTCCAAAGATGTGCGGGTTAGGTGGATTGGCCGTGCTAAATTGCCCGTAGTGTCCTAAAAAAAGTAAGGTTAATGGGGGGGGGTTGTTGGGTTACGGGTATAGGGTGGATACGTGGGTTTGAGTAGGGTGATCATGGCTCGGCACAACATTGAGGGCCGAAGGGCCTGTTCTGTGCTGTACTGTTCTATGTTCTATGAACAAAAGGTTCACAAGCCCGCTTTACTGAAATTCCAGAATAATCACCGTCAAGTCACAGTATTTGCTTTGGGACTCCAACATTTCCCATCAGGATGGACAAGCCCCTAATCTATTCTAATTTAGAACCATCACATGTTTCCTCCTGACTTGCAATTAAGAGTTCCGACCTGAATATGGCACGGTGTTTAGCACTACCGCCTCATGTCGCTGAGGACCCGGGTTCGATTCCCGGCCCCGGGTCGCTGTCCGTGTGGAGTTTGCACATTCTCCCCGTGTCTGCGTGGGTCTCGCCCCCACAACCCAGAGATGTGCAGGGTAGGTGGATTGGCCACGCTAAATTGCTCCCTTAATTGGAAAAAAAAAAGAATTGGATACTCTAAATTTATTTTAAAAAGAACAAAAAAAAGAGCTCCGACCTGCACTTGGAGTGTTCGTGCTGTTCTGGATATTATTACGGACCTCAAAATTGTGGGACGTTCTACTTCCCTCAATCTGGTATTGGAAAACCCGCTCTCCACATTACATCATTACATTACATAAGGGGCTGTTTAGCACACTGGGCTAAATCGCTGGCTTTGAAAGCAGGCCAGCAGCATGGTTCGATTCCCGTACCAGCCTCCCCGGACAGGCGCCGGAATGTGGCGACTAGGGGCTTTTCACAGTAACTTCATTGAAGCCGACTCGTGACAATAAGCGATTTTCATTTTCATTTCATTTCATAATCTCTACGTTTATTGCAAACTTGCTGTTTCTGGTTGTAACTCTACTTTCTGTTTGCAACGTTGTGTTGCCTAAAGGTTTCTGAATTTCCGGGGCTGAATCTCACGCCTGATGAATTGGCTCTGTTAATCAGATTAAAGAACGATATCTCGGTTCAACCCCGTTTTTTTTTTTCTTCTTTTTTTTATAAATTTAGATTACCCAATTATTTTTTCCAATTAAGGGGCAATTTAGTGTGGCCAATCCACCTACCCTGCACATTTTTGGGTTGTGGGGGCGAAACCCACACAGACACGGGGAGAATGTGCAAACTCCACACGGACAGTGACCCAGAGCCGGGATCGAACCTGGGACCTCGGCGCCGTGAGGCAGTTGTGCTAACCACTAGGCCACCGTGCTACCCTGGTTCAACCCCGTATTACGGGTTTGCCATTCCAGTGTAGCAGAGAAAAGAGTTTACTAGTCCGATACGCTCCTTTTGTGGGGAGATGATCAACCGCAACCCGTCCGCCTATTGCATTATGACAAAATAGAATGTTCTGCCCTGCACACGGTGCCATCATGGGGTTGAAATCCTGGAACTCCCTCCCTAACAGCACAGGGACAGCAGCGGGTTCAAGAAGGCAGCTCACCACCGCCTTCTCGAGGGCAATTAGGGATGGGCAATAAATGCTGTGCCCGGCCAGCGGCGATCGCATCCTGTAAATGAATAAATGAGGACCTCCTTGTGGGACTTGTGTCTGAAATGGGTGCATTGTGTTCCCAGATCACAACGATCGCTGCATGTGAAGCACTTTGGAATATTCGAACAATTGGAATATTTCAAACTGTGTGCTGGGATTCTGGATATAAACACGGGGCTTTTACCTTTTTCCCGGTATTTGCGTAACAGTGGTTCCTTTGTCCACAGGGCGGGCCTGATAACACAATCTCCAGCTGTGAACATGTCGAGTACCTCTCCAGGCAGACAGAAGCGCAAGGAGGAAATTCAGAAGGGCCTGGATTTTATTCAGTAAGTAGACTAAGTCTCCCCTCCCCCCCCCCCTCTTTTTTTAAAATTTAGAGTACCCAATTTTTTTTTCCAATGAAGGGGCAATTTAGCGTGGCCAATCCACCTACCCTGCACATCTTTGGGTTGTGGGGGTGAGACCCACGCGGACACGGGGAGAACGTGCAAACTCCACATGGACATAGAACATAGAACAGTACAGCACAGAACAGGCCCTTCGGCCCTCGATGTTGTGCCGAGCAATGATCACCCTACTCAAACCCAGGTATCCACCCTATACCCGTAACCCAACAACCCCCCCTTAACCTTACTTTTTAGGACACTACGGGCAATTTATCATGGCCAATCCACCTAACCCGCACATCTTTGGACTGTGGGAGGTTTGTAACCTGGACTCCTATTGGTCGCACACCCAACTAAACCGACCAATAAGGCAGCCCCACTCATCCACCCCACTACGCGCGTTTTTATCGTTGACTCGGCCAAGCTGTGCTTCTGTCAGTGTTAAGGATCAGCACAAGCAACTTGACACCTGATATCAACAAACTGGTAAATGACTGCAGTCAGCTGCACCATTCTCATTGACATTGTTCTGTTACTCACTGAGTTACTTTGTTTTTCAAATAAATGTGCTTTTTTTTCTTTAAAGACCTTTCATTTTGGCTATTTAAAATATTAATTATTTTACTTAATGCGGCCCTTTAAAATTGTGAATTTCTGAATGTGGCCCTTGCACGGAAAAGTTTGCCCACCCCTGCTCTACCCCATTCATACTCTTACTTTTCAAGGAGTTTATACTCCTTTCATTTCCTGTACTAACTTGCGCACTCCTGTGCCTCTGTTGACATTCATTTGCCATCCACTTCATTTGACCTGCAATTTATTTAATACCAGATCCCATGAAATGGCCAGTTGTTGTGGTACAGGAACTCGATAGAAGCAGGAGGAGGCCATTCGGCCCTTCCAGCCTGCTCTGCCGTTCATTATGATCATGGCTGATTATCATGTCCAATGTCCTGATCCCACCCCCACCCCCACCCCCACCCCCACCCCCACCCCCACCCCCTTTCATAGTTTCATAGAATTTACAGTGTTGAAGGAGGCCATTCGGCCCATCGAGTCTGCACCGGCTCCTGGAAAGAGCACCCTACCCAAGGTCAACACCTCCACCCTATCCCCATAACCCAGTAACCCCACCCAACACTAAGGGCAATTTTGGACACTAAGGGAAATTTATCACGGCCAATCCACCTAACCTGCACATCTTTGTGACTGTGGGAGGAAACCGGAGCACCCGGAGGAAACCCACGCAGTCACGGGGAGGATGTGCAGACTCCGCACAGACAGTGACCCAGCCGGGAATCGAACCTGGGACCCTGGAGCTGTGAAGCCATTGTGCTATCCACAATGCTACCCTGCTGCCCCGAACTCCCTGCTCCCTTTAGCCCCGTAAGAAGTCTTACAACACCAGGTTAAAGTCCAACAGGTTTGATTCAAACACGAGCTTTCGGAGCGCAGCTCCTTCCTCAGGTGAATGGAGAGGTATGTTCCAGAAACGTTTATATAGACAAAGTCAGAGATGCTGGACAATGCTTGGAATGCGTAATACCTCGCCATTCACCTGAGGAAGGAGCAGCGCTCCGAAAGCTCGTGTTTGAATCAAACCTGTTGGACTTTAACCTGGTGTTGTAAGACTTCTTACTGTGCTCACCCCAGTCCAACGCCGGCATCTCCACATCATGGCTACCCTTTAGCCCTAACAGCTGCGTCAGTTCCATCTTGAAATTACACAGTGTTTTGGCCTCAGCTACTTTGTGTGGTAGCGAATTCCACAGACTCTCTTTCCGAAGCTACCCTGTCTAATCCTGTTGGAATTTTACAAAACCCTGAGTGAAAATATGCTGGCATTCCTCGCAAGGACTAACGCTAAATTACATTAGAACATAGAACAGTACAGCACAGAACAGGCCCTTCGGCCCTCGATGTTGTGCCGAGCAATGGTCACCCTACTTAAACGCACGTAACCTGTATACCCGTAACCCAACAATCCCCCCATTAACCTTACACTACGGGCAATTTAGCATGGCCAATCCACCTAACCCGCACATCTTTGGACTGTGGGAGGAAACCGGAGCACCCGGAGGAAACCCACGCACACACAGGGAGGACGTGCAGACTCCACACAGACAGTGACCCAGCCGGGAATCGAACCTGGGACCCTGGAGCTGTGAAGCATTGATGCTAACCACCATGCTACCGTGAGGCCATTGTTACGGTGAAGAGAAATAGGTGATGGGTGTTAACTGTCTTTGAGCTCATGTGAACACAGGATATCTGGGTCACTGGGCTGAGTGGCAGGAGAGCAGTGAGACTGAATTGTCAATAAACGCAACAAATAACATCTCTGCCTTGCTTTGGTTTCACCAATCGGCTTCGCTCCTGTTAACAAGCGGTTCTATATAAATGCAACTTGTTATATTAGTCACCATTGAAGGGCAGCACGGTGGCCTAGTGGTTAGCACCACCGCCTCACGGCGCTGAGGTCCCAGGTTCGATCCCGGCTCTGGGTCACTGTCCGTGTGGAGTTTGCACATTCTCCCCGTGTCTGCGTGGGTTTTGCCCCCACAACCCAAAGATGTGCAGAGTAGGTGGATTGGCCACGTTAAATTGCCCCTTAATTGGAAAAAATAATTGGGTAATCTAAATTTATTTAAAAAAATATTAGTCACCATTGCTAAGAAATCTCACTAACAGTCTTTTGTTGTCTCTGCTTCCCCCACCAGATCTCCCTTGCCTTATCCAGGAAGTCAAGATGACTACGAGGTAGGAGCAGTTCGTGCTGTTCTTGGTCCCTTTGGTTTTTTTTTTTAAAGTGTATTTTTTGATTACCCGCCAAGCTGGTGGGAAGGGACAACTCCCTCGCCACTCCTCTCAGCGGGAAAAACAGAGTCCCTACTGTCTCCAAAATGACTCCGAAGCTGCATCTCAGAAGAAGTGGGCAGCACGGTAGCACAGTGGTTAGCACAGTGGCTTCACAGCTCCAGGGTCCCAGGTTCGATTCCGGCTTGGGTCACTGTCTGTGCGGAGTCTGCACGTCCTCCCCGTGTGTGTGCGTGGGTTTCCTCCGGGTGCTCCGGTTTCCTCCCACAGTCACAAAGATGTGCAGGTTGGGTGGATTGGCCATGCTAAATTGCCCGTAGTGTCCAAAATTGCCCTTCGTGTTGGGTGGGGTTACTGGGTTATTGGGATAGGGTGGAGGTGTTGACCTTGGGTAGGGTGCTCTTTCCAAGAGGCGGTGCAGACTCGATGGGCCGAATGGCCTCCTTCTGCACTGTAAATTCTATGATGATAACAAACAGGAACAGGCGGAGACCATTCAGCCCCTCGTCACTGCTCCAACTTTGAACAAGATCAAGGCTGACCTGATTATAGCCTTCACTTTGCCGCTCCCCAACCCCCCCACCCCTCCCCATAACCTTTTGCTCCCTTATAGATCAAAATCAGTCTAACTCAGCCAGGAATATATTCCATAACCCGGTTGCCCACTGCTCTGTGAGCTAGGGAATTCCAAAGTTTGATGACTCTCTTGAGAGAAGAAATTCCTCCTCATCAAATGAAAAATGAAAATGGCTTATTGTCACGAGTAGGCTTCAATGAAGTTACTGTGAAAAGCCCCTAGTCGCCACATTCCGGCGCCTGTCTGGGGAGGCTGGTACGGGAATCGAACCGTGCTGCTGGCCTGCTTTCAAAGCCAGCGATTTAGCCCGGTGAGCTAAACCAGCCCCTGAATGGGAGACCCCTTATTCTGGGATTCCCCCATGAAGGGAAACATTCTCCCAGCCTCTACCCCGTGGGGAGGCAGTGGTGTAGCAACGTTGCCGCTGGACTGATAATCCAGAGATCCAGACGAATGTTTTGAGGACCTGGGTTCAGATTTGAATTCAACATGGTAGCACAGTGGTTAGCACAGTTGCTTCGCAGCGCCAGGGTCCTGAGTTCGATTCCCGGCTTGGGTCACCGTCTGTGCGGAGTCTGCACGTTCTCCCCGTGTCTGCGTGGGTTTCCCCCGGGTGCTCCGGTTTCCTCCCACAGGCCCCGAAAGACGTGCTGTTGTGTGAATTGGACATTCTGAATTCTCCCTCTGTGTACCCGAACAGGCGCTGGAATGTGGCGACTAGGGGCTTTTCACAGCAACTTCATTGCAGTGTTAATGTAAGCCTACTTGTGACAGTAAAGATTATTAGTAAAAATCTGTCATTAAAAGTCTGATGACAGGGCAGCACGGTAGCGTGGTGGTTAGCATAAATGCTTCACAGCTCCAGGGTCCCAGGTTCGATTCCCGGCTGGGTCACTGTCTGTGCGGAGTCTGCACGTCCTCCCCGTGTGTGCATGGGTTTCCTCCGGGTGCTCCGGTTTCCTCCCACAGTCCAAAGGTGTGCGGGTTAGGTGGATTGGCCATGCTAAATTGCCCGTAGTGTCCTAAAAAGTAAGGTTAAGGGGGAGGGGGGTTGTTGGGTTACGGGTATAGGGTGGATACGTGAGTTTGAGTAGGGTGATCATTGCTCGGCACAACATCGAGGGCCGAAGGGCCTGTTCTGTGCTGTACTGTTCTATGTTCTATGACAGCAATGAAACCAGTATCGATTGATATAACTAATGTCCTTTACTGCCGTCCTTGACTACGTATGAATCCAGATCCACACGAATGTCGTTGACTCTTAAAATTCCCTCGCTCAGTTCAAAGCTGGCTTGGTGGGGCCAGCGATGCCCACGCCCCATTAATAAATATGGGGGGGGGGGGGGGGGTGCGGAAAGCCCCATTAATAAATCTGATGTATGAAGAAGACCATCTCTGATTCTTCTAAACCCCGATGTGAGTACGGGCCCAACCTGCTCAACATTTTCCTCACGAGACAAACCCCGTCATCCCAATAATCAGCCCGAAATGAAGCTTTGCTTGACATAGAACATAGAACAGTACAGCACAGAACAGGCCCTTCGGCCCTCGATGTTGTGCCGAACAATGATCACCCTACTCAAATCCACGCTATACCCGTAACCCAACAACCCTTCCCCCCCTTAACCTTACTTTTTAGGACACTACGGGCAATTTAGCATGGCCAATCCACCTAACCCGCATCTTTGGACTGTGGGAGGAAACCGGAGCACCCGGAGGAAACCCACGCAAACACGGGGAGGACGTGCAGACTCCACACAGATAGTGACCCAGCCGGGAATCGAACCTGGGACCCTGGAGCTGTGAAGCATTTATGCTAACCACCATGCTACCCAGCTGCCCGGTATGTTCCCAATGCAGAACTCTCACCAGGCAGCGAGACGTTTATACTCCACCCCCCTTAAAATCAACATTCCATTTGCCTCCCTGGCTACTTGCTGTCATTCTAAATCATTGTGATTCCTGCACACGGTCAGACACACTTCCCTCCGCACCACAGTATTCTGCAGTCTTTCTCCATTTGAACATTTATCCTGCTTTCCTCAATCTTCCCACTAAAGTGGACAGCCTCCCATTTTCCCACAATATACTTTTACCTGCTCCTCGTGACGTGACCTTCTTACGTCCCTTTGGAGACACTTTGTATCTTCCTCACAACTTGCTTTCTGACCTATCTTTACGTCATCAAATTTGGCTAAAATAAAAATAATAACCTTCATTATTGTCACATAAACACCGCCAAGTGTGAAAATCCCCGAGTCGCCACACTCCGGCGCCTGTTCGGGTACACGGAGGGAGAATTCAGAATGTCCAATTCACCTAACAGCGCGTCCTGTGGGAGGAAACCGGAGCACCCGGAGGAAACCCACACTCACACACGGGGAGAGTGCGCAGACTACGCACAGTGACCCAAGCCGCGAATCGAACCCGGGTCCCTGGTGCTGTGAGACAGCAGTGCTAACCCGGGTCCCCGGCGCTGTGAGACAGCAGTGCTAACCCGGGTCCCCGGCGCTGTGAGACAGCAGTGCTAACCTGGCTCCCTGGCACCGTGAGACAGCAGTGCTAACCCGGGTCCCTGGCACTGTGAGACAGCAGTGTTAACCTGGGTCCCTGGCACTGTGAGACAGCAGTGTTAACCTGGGTCCCTGGCACTGTGAGACAGCAGTGTTAACCCGGGTCCCTGGCACTGTGAGACAGCAGTGTTAACCCGGGTCCCTGGCACTGTGAGACAGCAGTGCTAACCCGGGTCCCTGGCACTGTGAGGCAGCAGTGTTAACCCGGGTCCCTGGCACTGTGAGACAGCAGTGTTAACCCGGGTCCCTGGCACTGTGAGACAGCAGTGTTAACCTGGGTCCCTGGCACTGTGAGACAGCAGTGTTAACCCGGGTCCCTGGCGCTGTGAGACAGCAGTGTTAACCCGGGACCCTGGCACTGTGAGACAGCAGTGTTAACCCGGGTCCCTGGCACTGTGAGACAGCAGTGCTAACCCGGGTCCCTGGCACTGTTAGACAGCAGTGTTAACCCGGGTCCCTGGCACTGTGAAGCAACAGTGCTAACCCGGGTCCCTGGCACTGTGAAGCAACAGTGCTAACCCGGGTCCCTGGCACTGTGAGACAGCAGTGTTAACCCGGGTCCCTGGCGCTGTGAGACAGCAGTGCTAACCTGGGTCCCTGGCGCTGTGAGACAGCAGTGTTAACCCGGGCCCCTGGCACCGTGAGACAGCAGTGTTAACCTGGGTCCCTGGCACTGTGAGGTAGCAGTGTTAACCCGGTCCCTGGCACAGTGAGACAGCAGTGTTAACCCGGGTCCCTGGCGCTGTGAGACAGCAGTGCTAACCCGGGTCCCTGGCACTGTGAGACAGCAGTGTTAACCTGGGTCCCTGGCACTTTGAGACAGCAGTGTTAACCTGGGTCCCTGGCACTGTGAGACAGCAGTGCTAACCCGGGTCCCTGGCACTGTGAGACAGCAGTGTTGACCCGGGTCCCTGGCACGTGAGACAGCAGTGTTAACCCGTGTCCCTGGCACTGTGAGACAGCAGTGCTAACCCAGGTCCATGGCACTGTGAGACAGCAGTGTTAACCCGGTCCCTGGTACTGTGAGACAGCAGTGTTAACCCAGGTCCCTGGCACTGTGAGACAGCAGTGTTAACCCGGGTCCCTGGCACTGTGAGACAGCAGTGTTAACCCGGGTCCCTGGCACTGTTAGACAGCAGTGCTGACCCGGGTCCCTGGCACTGTTAGACAGCAGTGCTAACCCGGGTCCCTGGCGCTGTGAGACAGCAGTGTTAACCCGGGTCCCTGGCACTGTGAGACAGCAGTGTTAACCCGGGTCCCTGGCACTGTGAGACAGCAGTGCTAACCCGGGTCCCTGGCACTGTGAGGCAGCAGTGTTAACCCGGGTCCCTGGCACTGTGAGGCAGCAGTGTTAACCTGGGTCCCTGGCGCTGTGAGGCAGCAGTGTTAACCCGGGTCCCTGGCGCTGTGAGACAGCAGTGCTAACCCGGGCCCCTGGTGCTGTGAAGCAACAGTGCTAACCCGGGTCCCTGGCACTGTGAGACTGCAGTGTTAACCCGGGTCCCTGGCACTGTGAGGCAGCAGTGTTAACCCGGGTCCCTGGCACTGTGAAGCAACAGTGCTAACCCGGGTCCCTGGCACTGTGAAGCAACAGTGCTAACCCGGGTCCCTGGCACTGTGAGACAGCAGTGTTAACCCGGGTCCCTGGCGCTGTGAGACAGCAGTGCTAACCTGGGTCCCTGGCGCTGTGAGACAGCAGTGTTAACCCGGGCCCCTGGCACCGTGAGACAGCAGTGTTAACCTGGGTCCCTGGCACTGTGAGACAGCAGTGCTAACCCGGGTCCCTGGCACTGTGAGGTAGCAGTGTTAACCCGGTCCCTGGCACAGTGAGACAGCAGTGTTAACCCGGGTCCCTGGCGCTGTGAGACAGCAGTGCTAACCCGGGTCCCTGGCACTGTGAGACAGCAGTGTTAACCTGGGTCCCTGGCACTTTGAGACAGCAGTGTTAACCTGGGTCCCTGGCACTGTGAGACAGCAGTGCTAACCCGGGTCCCTGGCACTGTGAGACAGCAGTGTTGACCCGGGTCCCTGGCACGTGAGACAGCAGTGTTGTCCCGTGTCCCTGGCACTGTGAGACAGCAGTGCTAACCCAGGTCCATGGCACTGTGAGACAGCAGTGTTAACCCGGTCCCTGGTACTGTGAGACAGCAGTGTTAACCCAGGTCCCTGGCACTGTGAGACAGCAGTGTTAACCCGGGTCCCTGGCACTGTGAGACAGCAGTGTTAACCCGGGTCCCTGGCACTGTTAGACAGCAGTGCTAACCCGGGTCCCTGGCACTGTTAGACAGCAGTGCTAACCCGGGTCCCTGGCGCTGTGAGACAGCAGTGTTAACCCGGGTCCCTGGCACTGTGAGACAGCAGTGTTAACCCGGGTCCCTGGCACTGTGAGACAGCAGTGCTAACCCGGGTCCCTGGCACTGTGAGGCAGCAGTGTTAACCCGGGTCCCTGGCACTGTGAGGCAGCAGTGTTAACCTGGGTCCCTGGCGCTGTGAGGCAGCAGTGTTAACCCGGGTCCCTGGCACTGTGAGACAGCAGTGTTAACCTGGGTCCCTGGCGCTGTGAGGCAGCAGTGTTAACCCGGGTCCCTGGCGCTGTGAGACAGCAGTGCTAACCCGGGCCCCTGGTGCTGTGAAGCAACAGTGCTAACCCGGGTCTCTGGCACTGTGAGACTGCAGTGTTAACCCGGGTCCCTGGCACTGTGAGGCAGCAGTGCTAACCTGGGTCCCTGGCGCTGTGAGGCAACAGTGCTAACCATCGTGCGACCATGCCGCCCCTGCTAAAGGCTCCTTAACCATGGGTTGGTGGGCAGCACGATGGCCTAGTGGTTAGCACAGCTGCCTCACGGCGCCGAGGTCCCAGGTTCGATCCCGGCTCTGGGTCACTGTCCGTGTGGAGTTTGCACATTCTCCCCGTGTTTGCGTGGGTTTCGCCCCCACAACCCAAAAAGGTGCAAGTTAGGTGGATTGGCCACTCTAAATTGCCCCTTAATTGGAAAAATGATTGGGTACACTAAATTTAAAAAAAAAAAAAAAAAACCATGGGTTGGTGACATGGGAAGAAAGCCCTTTCCCTGCCTGAAAATGCACGGACAGGCTCCCCAATTATGGATAACTGGATAACGATCACCTCATTAACTGAGCCAGCAGGGAAAGGAGGGTAATTGCCCTGAGGCAACTGGACAACAGAAAGTGACCATCCTGAATGCGACCTGGTTTGTACAGTTCCACCAAGATCTAACGAGGGGCTCTGTTTTAATTTACAATTTTGTTGTTTTGTTTTTTTTGTCCCTCGATCTAGGCTTTTCTGCACCAGCTCGTTAAAAACCTGCTGGAAGAAGGGAATGGGCTGTACAGAGAGAAAGATTATAAACTGGCGCTGGTTCAGTACGTGGAGGCCTTGAACGTAGCACAGTACGCAGAATCGGATGAGGTGGTGATCTCGAAAGGTTTGCTTGAGAAGCTGTACGTGAATCGAGCCGCCTGCTACTTCAGCATGGTGAGTGTTAGCAAGGTTCTTAAATTTATTGGTAGCTTTACATAGAACATACGGTGCAGAAGGAGGCCATTCGGCCCATCGAGTCGGCACCGACCCACTTAAGCCCTCACTTCCACCCTATCCCCGTAACCCAATAACCCCCTCCTAACCTCTTTTGTTCACTGGCAATTTATCACGGCCAATCCACCTAACCTGCACGTCTTTGGACTGTGGGAGGAAGCCGGAGGAAACCCACACAGACACAGGGAGGACGTGCAGACTCCGCACAGACAGTGACCCAGCCGGGAATCGAACCTGGGACCCTGGAGCTGTGCTACCGTGCTGCTTTAACGGCAGAAAACTTGCACCTTGTGAAGACCTGGACGATATTTACCTCACAGATTGGTGACTTAGCTTATTGCTGCTTGTGGGAGCTTGCACAAAGCGGCTGCTGCATTTTTAATATTACAGCCATGGCTACACTTCAGAAGTTTTTCATTAGTTGTAAAAGTGCTCCTGAGGTTGTGAAAGGCGCCGTGTAAATTGAAGTCTTTATTTCTCTCTTGACTGTGTTGGGATGGATCTGTTGTGAAATATCTGTTGTGGGGCAGCAGGGTAGCATGGTGGTTAGCATAAATGCTTCACAGCTCCAGGTTCCCAGGTTCGATTCCCGGTTGGGTCACTGTCTGTGTGGAGTCTGCACGTCCTCCCCGTGTGTGCGTGGGTTTCCTCCGGGTGCTCCGGTTTCCTCCCACAGTCCAAAGATGTGCGGGTTAGGTGGATTGGCCATGCTAAATTGCCCGTAGTGTCCTAATAAAAGTAAGGATAAGGGGGGGGGGGGGGTGGTTGGGTTACGGGTATAGGGTGGATACGTGGGTTTGAGTAGGGTGATGATTGCTCGGCACAACATCGAGGGCCGAAGGGCCTGTTCTGTGCTGTTCTGTTCTATGTTCTATGTTCTATTTCCGATGTTAATCCCACTGCACTGTTGGGTTATTATCTATGGCATGGTGCCTTTAATTGCTGCTGGCTAATTGCCCCTGTTTATACGCCAGGTGGATTTTGTAACAGTGGACAGGCAACAGTGATCCACCGCAAGTGCAAAGTCGTGGCTTCTTACTGCGGCTGGACCTGTGCTGATGGTGGGGGCTGATAAGGGGAGGTGGACATTTTCTATGAATCACCATTTCCAGGCAGGCCGAGAGGCAGCGAGCAACTCAGGCACTGCTGGGTTGGTATCTGCAGAACCCCACCCCAGAAAGACCGTCAGAAAATCGGAGAGGATCATTCCCCCCCACACACACAGCCTAAAGATTGGCAGCACGATGGCATCGTGGCTAGCACAATTGCTTCACAGCTCCAGGGTCCCAGGTTCGATTCCCGGCTTGGGTCACTGTCTGTGCGGAGTCTGCACGTCCTCCCCGTGTGTGCGTGGGTTTCCTCCGGGTGCTCCGGTTTCCTCCCACAGTCCAAAGATGTGCAGGTTAGCTGGATTGGCCGTGATAAATTGCCCTTCGTGTCCAAAATTGCCCTTTGTGTTGGGTGGGGTTATTGGGGATAGGGTAGAGGTGTTGACCTTGGGTAGGGTGCTCTTTCCAAGAGCCGGTGCAGACTCGATGGGCCGAATGGCCTCCTTCTGCACTGTAAATTCTAAAAAAGAAATAGGCAGGGTAGGTGGATTGGCCACGCTAAATTGCCCCTTAATTGGAAAAAAGCTGGACAGAAAAGAAAATCGGGGACGATAACAAGCAAGAAAAGTGACTCTTTCCCTCTCCGCGTGTTTGGAGGAACCAGAATCAGTGGTGGTGATGACTTTGACTGTTATTGCAGGGTGTATATGAGAAAGCTCTGGAAGACTGCGAAAGCACGCTCAAGCTCAATGAGAATAACTACCGGGCACTCTATCGAAAGACGCAGGCCCTTAACGAGCTGGGAAAACATAAAGAAGCCTATGACTGCATTGCCAAGTGCTCCTTAGCTGTTCCCCAGGTGAGTGGGTCTGTTTACGTTGCGGTGTGGTGTAGCCTTTTCATGCCTCCCACCTCGACACAAACTTTATATCACCATGCGGATTCGGAGCGGGGGGTGGGGGAAGCCACTGGGCCCCTCGAGCCTGGCCCGTCATTCCCCTCGGGCGGAGAAGCCGCATTCCCTCCTCCTGAGAATCGCAAAGCCTCGAAGCCCAGAAGACGGCAACGCAGTCCATCGTTCCTGTGTGAGGGGTGACCCACTTAGTTCCCTCCCCAGCCTTTCCTCCGCACCCTTTTCAGCTCTTGGCTGTTTCGTGTAAGCACTTTTCAAAACTATTTACAGGTTCCCTTCCACAGGGAAATACAGGGTGGGGGGGGAGGGGGGGGGGGGGAGGGGGGGGAGGGGGGGGGAACCAGGGGGGAACCACGGACCCCGGACCTCTCCCTTTGTGGTGCCTGTTTTGAATCGATGGCCCATCATTACCACTGGAAATACGATCAACAAATGAAATGATCAAAATCCCTCTGAAGTGCCCCTGTTAGCCATTGAATGGTAGATCACAGGAACAGGAGGAGGCCATTCAGCCGCCCCCCAGCAAACCTCCTGACTAATCGGCCCAGGATTTGTTGAAACATGCCATCCATTAATCCAAGGTGCCTAAAATTAGTGAGTGGGGGAGCGGGGTTTGCTTCAAGCCGGTTGTTCTGGTGGCGTCGTCCTTAATTCGTGGCAACACCGTTAAATGGTTCGATCGAAAACCGCGTTGACAGCACAGAATCTGGCCATTTGGCCCTTCTTGTCTGTGCTCCACACGAGCATCATCCCGCCCTTCTTCATCTCATTCAGCCAGCCTAACGATCAATCCCTATCTCTCTCGTGTTTATTTAGCTTTCCCCTGAAATGGATCAACGCCATTTGCCTCAACCACTTCCTGTGGTAGCGAGTTCCACACTCGGGGGGCCCCATTCCCCTGCAGACCCCGTCAATCCCACCTCACCTCATCTCCAGGCAGGCCGAGAGGCACTGAGCAACTGAGGCACTGCTGGGTTGGTAGCTGCAGAACCCCCACCCCAGAAAGACCTTCAGAAAATCGGGGAGGATCATTTTCCCCGTGTCTGCGTGGGTCTCTCACCCCCCCACCCACCCACCCACAACAACCTAAAGATGTGCAGGGTAGGTGGATTGGCCACGCTAAATTGCCCCTTAATTGGAAAAAAGTTGGACAGAAAAGTTGGGACGATAACGAGCAAGAAAAGTGACTCTTTTGGACACTGAGGGGCAATTTATCACGGATAATCCACCCAGCCTGCACATCTTTGGGATGTGGGAGGAAACCGGAGCTCCCGGAGGAAACCCACGCAGACACGGGGAGAACGTGTCGGGCAGCACGGTAGCATGGTGGTTAGCATAAATGCTTCACAGCTCCAGGGTCCCAGGTTCGATTCCCGGCTGGGTCACTGTCTGTGTGGAGTCTGCACGTCCTCCCCGTGTGTGCGTGGGTTTCCTCCGGGTGCTCCGGTTTCCTCCCACAGTCCAAAGATATGCGGGTTAGGTGGATTGGCCATGCTAAATTGCCCGTAGTGTCCTAAAAAGTAAGGTTAAGGGGGGGGTTGTTCGGGTTACGGGTATAGGGTGGATACGTGGGTTTGAGTAGGGTGATCATTGCTCGGCACAACATCGAGGGCCGAAGGGCCTGTTCTGTGCTGTACTGTTCTATGTTCTAACGTGCAGACTCCGCACAGGCAGTGACCCAAGGCCAGAATTGAACCCGGGTCCCTGGCGCGGTGAGGCAGCAGTGCTAACCACTGTGCCACCCCTGTTTGGCGAAATTTTCAAACATCGATATTGTACCTTTGATTCCCGAGTCCAAATCATTTATGCAAATGGTGAACAGCCGTTGTTCCTGTGGAAAACTATTTCCCGCCTTCCACCAGTCTGAGTAACTACGTTTAACCCCAGCTTCTCTCTGTTTTGGAGCCAGTTTACTATCCGCTCTGCTCCTCGTCCCCTGACTCCACATATTCAGGTCTTAATCATCGATTTACTGCGTGCGGCCTTGTCTGTGGCCTGCAGAAAGTTGGTGTACGTTACATTTCCTTAATTATCCATGCCCGCCCCTCTCTGTTCCTTCTTCAAAGAATTCAGTGAGGTGGTTCTCTTGCTGATTATTCTTTATCACAGTTTCAGTTTTGAAACGTTTTTTCTGTTACATCTTCAGTCCGATAGAATCCCCTGCAGTGCTCGGGCGGCATAGTGGTTAGCACTGCTGCCTCACGGCGCTGAGGATCCGGGTTCGATCCCGGATCACTGTCCGTGTGGAGTTTGCACGTTCTCCCTGTGTCTGCGTGGGTCTCACCCCCACAACCCACAGACGTGCAGGGTAGGTGGATTGGCCGTGCTAAATTGCCCCTTAATTGGGAAAAAACAAATTAAAAAAAAATTAAATTAAAAAAAGAATCTAAACACTGCAGAAGAAGCCCATTCGTTCCGTCATATCTGTATCGCAAGAGCACCCCACCTAGGCCCACTCCCCCGCCCCATCCCCGTACCCCATCTAACCTTCACATCAGTGGACACTGACACGGAATTTATTTATTTATTTTGTAAATAAATTTAGAGTACCCAATTCTTTTTTTTCCCCAATTAAGGGGCAATTTAGCTTGGCCAATCCCCCTACCCTGCACAGCTTTGTGATGCAGGGTGAGACCCACGCAGACACGGGGAGAACATGCAGACTCCACACAGTCACCCGAGGCAAGAATCGAGGGTCCCTGGCGCTTTGAGGCAGCAGCGCTAACCCACCGTGCCACCCACATTTCACGGTTCCAATATTGTTCCCACCAGTGAGACGATATTAACTCAGCCATACTCCCCTGGATGTGCTCTATTATCCTTTCTGCGGGTGGGAAAGAATGTAGCAGTGAATTATTTTGCATCTTTTTGAGAAGACACAAAAGGTGTGGTGTCCTGCAGCACACCCCACAGGCAGCCAGGCCCCAGGCTCCATGAGCACACCCCACAGGCAGCCAGGCCCCAGGCTCCTGCAGCACACCCCACAGGCAGCCAGGCCCCAGGCTCCTGCAGCACACCCCACAGGCAGCCAGGCCCCAGGCTCCTACAGCACACCCCACAGGCAGCCAGGCCCCAGGCTCCTACAGCACACCCCACAGGCAGCCAGGCCCCAGGCTCCTGCAGCACACCCCACAGGCAGCCAGGCCCCAGGCTCCATGAGCACACCCCACAGGCAGCCAGGCCCCAGGCTCCTACAGCACACCCCACAGGCAGCCAGGCCCCAGGCTCCTACAGCACACCCCACAGGCAGCCAGGCCCCAGGCTCCTGCAGCACACCCCACAGGCAGCCGGGTCCCAGGCCTCGATCCTGCAGCACACCCCACAGGCAGTCAGGCCCCAGGCTCCTGCAGCACACCCCACAGGCAACCAGGCCCCAGGCTCCATGAGCACACCCCACAGGCAGCCAGGCCCCAGGCTCCTACAGCACACCCCACAGGCAGCCAGGCCCCAGGCTCCTGCAGCACACCCCACAGGCAGCCGGGTCCCAGGCTCCTGCAGCACATCCCACAGGCAGCCAGGCCCCAGGCTCCTGCAGCACACCCCACAGGCAGCCAGGCCCCAGGCTCCTGCAGCACACCCCACAGGCAGCCCGGCCCCAGGCTCCTGCAGCACACCCCACAGGCAGACCGGTCCCAGGCCTCGATCCTGCAGCACACCCCACAGGCAGTCAGGCCCCAGGCCCCTGCAGCACACCCCACAGGCAGCCAGGCCCCAGGCCCCTGCAGCACACCCCACAGGCAGCCAGGCCCCAGGCCCCTGCAGCACACCGCACAGACAGCCCGGCCCCAGGCCCCAGGCTCCTGCAGCACACCCCACAGGCAGCCAGGCCCCAGGCCCCTGCAGCACACCGCACAGACAGCCCGGCCCCAGGCCCCAGGCTCCTGCAGCACACCCCACAGGCAGCCAGGCCCCAGGCTCCTGCAGCACACCCCACAGGCAGCCAGGCCCCAGGCCTCGATCCTGCAGCACACCCCACAGACAGCCAGGCCCCAGGCTCCTGCAGCACACCCTACAGGCAGCCAGGTCCCAGGCTCCTGCAGCACACCCCACAGGCAGCCAGGCCCCAGGCTCCTGCAGCACACCCCACAGGCAGCCAGGCCCCAGGCCTCGATCCTGCAGCACACCCCACAGGCAG
The DNA here is from genome assembly GCF_902713615.1 of Scyliorhinus canicula. Classification (NCBI taxonomy): domain Eukaryota; kingdom Metazoa; phylum Chordata; class Chondrichthyes; order Carcharhiniformes; family Scyliorhinidae; genus Scyliorhinus; species Scyliorhinus canicula. The sequence goes on along the minus strand of NC_052168.1, from coordinate 22,816,107 downwards.
CCAGGCCCCAGGCTCCTGCAGCACACCCTACAGGCAGCCAGGCCCCAGGCTCCTGCAGCACACCCCACAGGCAGCCAGGCCCCAGGCTCCTGCAGCACACCCCACAGGCAGCCAGGCCCCAGGCTCCTGCAGCACACCCCACAGGCAGCCAGGCCCCAGGCTCCTGCAGCACACCCCACAGGCAGCCCGGTCCCAGGCCCCAGGCTCCTGCAGCACACCCCACAGGCAGCCAGGCCCCAGGCTCCTGCAGCACACCCCACAGGCAGCCAGGCCCCAGGCCTCGATCCTGCAGCACACCCCACAGGCAGCCAGGCCCCAGGCCTCGATCCTGCAGCACACTCCACAGGCAGCCCGGTCCCAGGCTCCTGCAGCAGACCCCACAGGCAGCCAGGCCCCAGGCTCCTGCAGCACACCCCACAGGCAGCCAGGCCCCAGGCTCCTGCAGCACACCCCACAGGCAGCCAGGCCCCAGGCTCCTGCAGTACACCGCACAGGCAGCCCGGTCCCAGGCCTCGATCCTGCAGCACCCCCCTTCACACAGCCAGGCCCCAGGCTCCTGCAGCACACGCCACAGGCAGCCAGGCCCCAGGCTCCTGCAGCACACCCCGCAGGCAGCCAGGCCCCAGGCTCCTGCAGCACACCCCACAGGCAGCCAGGCCCCAGGCCTCGATCCTGCAGCACACCCCACAGGCAGCCAGGCCCCAGGCTCCTGCAGCACACCCCACAGGCAGCCCGGCCCCAGGCTCCTGCAGCACACCCCACAGGCAGCCAGGCCCCAGGCCTCGGCCATTGAGGCCTTGAAGCCAGCGAATGTCTCCTGGCGTTCCCGGATGAAGCTGCTTTCTGGTTCACACCTCCTCTATGGCTTCACATTGACAGAGCTCCCTGGCAGAATAGCTGTGCCCACATGAAATGGGATCTCAGTGACACTAGATGCTTCAATGCTCTTGCAACCTCTACATTTCCAGGTAGTCAATCACTGAAAACAGAAGTCCCTATAATAATGACCAGATAATCGCAATAAATGGCAATTAAAATTAAAACCTCTTTGTCTTCTGAATTTCCATAATATCAGACAAGAAATATCCTTTGGGCCATCCATACCATCATAATACAGAATCTCCGGACCCACCACAAGCCTTGTTGTTTCTTGGGACAGGTGCAGAACAAAGAACAAAGAAAATTACAGCACAGGAACAGGCCCTTCGGCCTTCCCAGCCTGCGCCGATCCAGATCCTTTATCTAAACCTGTCTCCTATTTTCCAAGGTCTACTTCCCTCTGTTCCCGCCCGTTCATATACCCGTCTAGATGCCTCTTAAATGATGCTATCGTGCCCGCCTCTACCACCTCCGCTGGTAAAGCGTTCCAGGCACCCACTACCCTCTGGGTAAAAAACTTTCCACGCACATCTCCCTTAAACTTTCCCCCTCTCACCTTGAAATCGTGACCCCTTGTAATTGACACCCCCACTCTTGGGAAAAGCTTGTCGCTATCCACCCTGTCCATACCTCTCGTAACTTTGTAGACCTCAATCAGGTCCCCCCTCAACCTCCGTCTTTCCAATGAAAACAATCCTAATCTACTCAACCTTTCTTCATAGCTAGCACCCTCCATACCAGGCAACATCCTGGTGAACCTCCTCTGCACCCTCTCTAAAGCATCCACATCCTTCTGGCAATGTGGCGACCAGAACTGCACGCAGTATTCCAAATGTGGCCTAACCAAAGTCCTATACAACTGTAACATGACCTGCCGACTCTTGTACTCAATACCCCGTCCGATGAAGGCCAGCATGCTGATAAGAAGCAGATAAAAATCCGTACTGAGGAATGCCATTTGGAAACCTCTCCCTCGACCCTTTTAGGTGATCGAAACTCATCCAGGGGAAATCACTTTGCTGCTGGAATATTACAGGCACCTAATTATTGTCCAATACCATCTGTGTTCCAGCCAGGAACAGGTCCAGCCCTTCTGTAGGCGTGGGGCAAATCAATGTTCACTGTGCAATCTGCCAATCCTGATCCACAGCTCCCTCGTCTCTGGGAACAGAAGAACCACTGAAATGGAATGAAAATTGCTTATTGTCACAAGTAGGCTTCGAATGAAGTTACTGTGAAAATCCAATCCAGTTCTACCCTCAGATTACCTTGTAAACCTGACCCTTGATTGCCCTTAACTTCCCTTCCCCGAATAATTTGTCCACGTGGACATAATCCTGCCCCTTGATTATTTTGTGAACTTCGATCAAATCACCCCGAGTCTCTGCTTCTCTGAAACGTATAGGGCGAGATTCTCCGCAAATGCCGTGACCCACGGCAGCCTTCACGGCCACTTCCGGGGCCGATTCCCCCCCCCCCCCCCCCCCCCCCCCCCCCCCCCCCCACGGGCGGGGCTAGGAGCTCGGTCACGGCCGCATGTCAAGCGTCACGGCGGCTGACGCGGCCGATGACGTCAGCCGCGCATGCGCAGGTTGAACAACAATCAAGCCGCCACGTCTTGCCGGGCGGCGGAGGGGAAAGAGTGCGTCCGTTACGGACGCTGGCCCGATGATCGGTGGCCACCGATCGTGGGCCTGTCCCCTCCCGAGCATAGTCGTGGTGCTCCCGTGCCAATCGGGCCCCTAGATGCCCCAAACGGGCATCTGGCGCCCGTTTCACGTCGGCAGCGAGCCGGTGTATTTGCTGCCGTGGTGAAACGGGCGTGAAGGCCCGGCCGCTCGGCCCATCGGCCTCGGAGAACCGCCGCTTGCCCTAAAAAATGGCGTGCGGCGATTCGTGGCGTGGTTCGGTGGGGGGCGGGGGGGGGGGGGGGAATAGCGGGAGGGTGTGAAAAATGTCGGGAGGCCCTCCCGCTATTCTCCCACCCGGCGTGGGGGGCGGAGAATCGCGCCCATAGTCTCGGCTCCTGAAACCTATCGGGTTAGAGAAGGGGTTTTAAACTCCTGACTCAGTGTTGTGTCCCCCCTCCTCCTCCTTCTCCTGTGCCTTTTGCAAAGCCTCGATGGCCACGTTAGGGCACCAAAGGGGTGCAGATTATACTAAATGAAGCCCAATTTAGGTCTCATACAAGGCAAGGTACGTTTAAATTTGTAATGAATTGTTCTGTACATATAACCGGTTTGTTTTAGATATTGCTGCACAGTATTGGCTGTGAGCCTTTGGCGACTGATCCATTGTCCAGAACGTCCTCTTTCCCCACAGTGGGATACATAATTGTTTAGCATTGAACCAGCCCATGTTAATGATAGAATTTACAGTGCAGAAGGAGGCCATTCGGCCCATTGAATCTGCACCGGCCGTTGGAAAGAGCACCCTACTTATGCCCACATCTCCACCTTATCCCCGTAACCCCACCTAACCTTTTGGACACTAAGGGCGATTTATCACGGCCAATCCACCTAACCTGCACGTCTTTAGACTGTGGGAGGAAACCAGAGCCCCCCGGAGGAAACCCCACGCACACACGGGGAGAACGTGCAGACTCCCCACAGACAGTGACTCAAGGCCAGAATGGAACGTGGGTTCCTGGCGCTGTGAGGCAGCTGTGCTAACCATTGTGCCGCCCACTGCATTTTGCAAGTATGAGATTATGAATACTCTTGTGATTGATTTGTGGTAATCTAACTTCCTCTCCAGATCTAAACTTTGCTCATAGAATAGAACAGAATCTCTACAATGCAGAAGCTGCCATTCGGCCCATCGAGTCTGCACTGACCCTTCGTAAAGACCACCCTATGCCCAATCCCCTGCCCTATTCCTGCAGTCCCACCCTCGAGGACAATTGATCGCGGCCAATCCTGCGCATCTCTGCAGTGTGATCCACCGGCACATCCGAAGGAAACTCAAGCAGACGTATGAGAAACTGCAAACTCCCCACTGTCTGTGTGGAGTCTGCACATCCTCCCCGTGTGTGCATGGGTTTCCTCCGGGTACTCTGGTTTCCTCCCACAGTCCAAAGATGTGCAGGTTAGGTGGATTGGCCATGATAAATTGCCCTTAGTGTCCAAAATTGCCCTTAGTGTTGGGTGGGGTTATGGGGATAGGGTAGAGGTGTTAACCTTTCCAAGAGCCGGTGCAGACTCGATGGGCCGAATGGCCTCCTTCTGCACTGTAAATTCTATGTCACCCAAAGGGTCGGATTCAAACCCAGATTCTGGGTGCCATGAGACAGCAGTGCTAACCACTGAGCCACCATGCTGCCCCAGGACTTTGCTGGCCTGTATGAATCAGCAACTCACCACATAACTCGCTGGGCATTCTCATAGTGTAAACCCAGTGGCTGCCAAAGTGGCAATAACCTCAATAGATAATTTCTCCAAAGCCAAATGATGAAAGGTGGAATAACGTGTTATCCTGTTTGCATTTAGGACGAAAATGTAGTGAAATTGACGCAAGAACTGGCACAGAAGTTGGGGCTAAGGATCCGTAAGGCATATATCAGAGCTCAGGTGAGTGTTTATCAGTTTGCTGAATTTTTTACTTCCTTTCCATCTCCTATCCTGATGTTTATTCCCCCCCTCTGGGGAGGGGGATATTGGATTGTATCGTCGTACTTCCGGAGTTTGACGAAGTAGATGCTAAGAGCATGTTTTCCGAGGCTGGGGAGGCTGGAAGTAGGCAGATTTCACGAGAAATGGGAAGTTCCTTTCCGATCGGGCCTTGTCCAGGAGATCGCACTCAGCCTGATAATTCTACCATTTGTGCAAAGGGCTCTCTGGCCCAGCCAGAAACCGGTCCAGCGCTCGTTTCGAGGAATTCAGCGAATTGGGAACTTGCGCCCCCATTCTCTGTGGAAAGAGCTATTTCCTGGTAACTAACCGGCGCAGGATGGGAGGGCCGAAGGGCCTGTTCTTGTGCTGTAATTTTCTTTGAGACCTGGCCCAATCCTGGGCTGGTTTAGCTCACCGGGCTAAATCGCTGGCTTTGAAAGCAGACCAAGCAGGCCAGCAGCACGGTTCGATTCCCGTACCAGCCTCCCCGGACAGGCGCCGGAATGTGGTGACTAGGGGCTTTTCACAGTAACTTCATTGAAGCCTACTCGTGACAATAAGCCATTTTCATTTCATTTTTTCATTTCAATCCAATTGCAATTTGTGGCTCAAGGTCCTCTCTCCGTAACCCAAGTTTAATTCGTTTATTTTGAGCCATGAGGGAGGCTGGATTTATCTTTTCAACAGATGGAGGCTGAGGGGAGATTTAATTGGAGTGTATAAAAGTATGATGGCCACAGGCAGAGTGGGTAGGGAGAATCGATTTCCCTCAGCACAGAGGTCAGTCAATAAGACTCATAGATTTCAAGTAATTTGGTGGAGTAATTAGAGGGGAGTTGAGGAGAAATGGTTTTCACCCAGAGACTACGGTGATGTCGGAGCGGTTTCAAGACCTGTGTATTGAGTCAGCTTCCACGTGGGGTTATTCCCTGTGGCTCAGCTCAGTACAGAGAGGAACCAAACACCACAACCTGGACAAGATGGCTTATTTAATCAGGCTTGTAGGGCCAAAGTGGCTGAAAACCTCACTGTTGGAATGGATGTTGGGTGGGTTGCAGAGGTCAGAGGTTGGATTGGACACGAAGGGGACAGTCGGGTGGCAAAGATTATGCTAAACCTTTTATAAATCACTGCTTAAACCCGAGTTGAGGTATTGTCTTCAATTCGAGGCCACTTGGGAAGAATGGAACAGGAGATTTACCGAGGGCTACGGGACTTCAGTTATGTGGAAAGACTGGAGAAGCAGGATTGTTCTTCTTTGAGCAGAGAAGGTTAAGAGTAGGCAGGTCATATTACAGTTGTATAGGACTTTGGTTCGGCCACATTTGGAATACTGCGTGCAGTTCTGGTCGCCACATTACCAGAAGGATGTGGATGCTTTAGAGAGGGTGCAGAGGAGGTTCACCAGGATGTTGCCTGGTATGGAGGGTGCTAGCTATGAAGAAAGGTTGAGTAGATTAGGATTGTTTTCATTGGAAAGACGGAGGTTGAGGGGGGGGACCTGATTGAGGTCTACAAAATTATGAGAGGTATGGACAGGGTGGATAGCAACAAGCTTTTTCCAAGAGTGGGGGTGTCAGTTACAAGGGGTCACGATTTCAAGGTGAGAGGGGGAAAGTTTAAGGGAGATGTGCGTGGAAAGTTTTTTACGCAGAGAGTGGTGGGTGCCTGGAACGCTTTGCCAGCGGAGGTGGTAGAGGCGGGCACGATAGCATCATTTAAGATGCATCTGGACAAGTATATGAACGGGCGGGAACAGAGGGAAGTAGACCTTGGAAAATAGGAGACAGGTTTAGATAAAGGACCTGGATCGGCGCAGGCTGGGAGGGCCGAAGGGCCTGTTCCTGTGCTGTAATTTTCTTTGTTCTCTTTGTTCTTAGATGTCATGGCAGTGTTAGAAATCCTGAAGATCCATTACAGATACAAAGCTGTATCGTTGCGGGTTCTATAAATCACCTTGTAATCTATTCCTCTTGTAACAAAAGCCTCCAATAAAGGAGCAGAGGGCCAGGAAAATGCATGGGGGCTGTCCATGGGATGTGCATCTGTAATGAACGCCCCGGTTGTGTGCCTTTTCTATAAATTATTTTCCTCATCTTGGCTATTCTGGAGCAGACTGACACAGGGAACAGAGGTTTGTATCGGTCAGGCGTTGCACCTTTGAGTGACAGTGAAGAAGCCAGGCCTCTGATATGGCTGTACCTGCATTGAACCCACACTCAGTCCCGCCAATGTTTTCTTTTCTCAGCATGACATGGATACAGTGGGTCTGACCGCGATTGGCAATTCAGTCAACAGCAGCCAGGTACGTTGACCTACTTTTAAGTTGTTAGGCAGGTGAGGAGTTTTTCCGGAGCTGTTTCTGTTGGAACATCTGTAGCTTGGGCGACGTAGAATCACAGAACAGGGGTAGCACGGTAGCATGGTGGTTAGCATCAATGCTTCACAGCTCCAGGGTCCCAGGTTCGATTCCCGGCTGGGTCACTGTCTGTGCGGAGTCTGCACGTCCTCCCCGTGTGTGCGTGGGTTTTCTCCGGGTGCTCCGGTTTCCTCCCACAGTCCAAAGATGTGCGGGTTAGGTGGATTGGCCAGGCTAAATTGCCCATAGTGTCCTAAAAAATAAGGTTAATGGGGGTTGTTGGGTTACTGGTATAGGGTGGATACATGGGCTTGAGTAGGGTCATCATTGCTCGGCACAACATCGAGGGCCGAAGGGCCTGTTCTGTACTGTACTGTTCTAATTTCCACCTATCCCTGCAATTTTTTTTTAAAAATTTAGATTACCCAATTATTTTTTCCAATTAAGGGGCAATTTAGCATGGCCAATCCACCTACTCTGCACATTTTTGAGTTGTGGGGGCGAAACCCACACAGACACGGGGAGAATGTGCAAACTCCACACGGACAGTGACCCAGAGCCGGGATCGAACCTGGGACCTCAGCGCCGTGAGGCGGTTGTGCTAACCACTAGGCCACCGTGCTGCCCGCTATCCCTGCAATTTATTCCTCCTTCAAATTTTTGCGCAATTCCATTTTGAAGGACAGTGTTGGATCTGCGTTCATAACCCCGACAGGCAGTGCATTCCAAACCTTAGCATTCATACTGAATAAATCACGATGGTTTGGCCTTTGTGTAGGGTGCAAAACGTGCTTCAATTCTGCATTGAACCAAAAGGCAACTCATCAAAACCATTTGCAGACTCTTAAGTGGACATTGTTCATGAAATTCTCCCTCGTGCAAAGATGGAAGATAGTAAAAAGATCTGATCCCTGAAAAGAGATTTATCAAAGTCCTTTCGGCGATCGTGCAGTTTCTTCCACTACCAAGAGCTTGAGCTCAAGCATCCAGAATGATGCTGCACAGTGCAATACTGAGAAAGTGCAGCGTGCTTGGAGGTATCATGGGCTGGATTCTCCGTCGGCGGGATGCTCCGGTTTGCCGGGAGCTTCCCGACGGCGTGGGGCTGCCCCACAATGGGAAACCCATTGACTAGCCTGTGTAACGGAGCATCCCGCCGGCGGGGTGAAACAGAAATGTGGCGGGGCGGAAACACGCCCCATGTTTCTGGTGCAATGTTTGTCCTCTGGGGCGAACATAAAAGATGCCAGGTGTTATTTGAAGAACGGCAGAGTAGTTCTCACCTGTGCCCCAGGATTTGCTTATCCCTCCATGTACCCCACGACCATACAGGTTATCTGACCTTGAGTATTGCTGAAAAAAAGACACACGTCGCTGAAGCTTTTCGTCTTGCACTCATCAGGACAATTCCATCTCAAGGATCCCAAATTGTAACAGAACATCGAACAGAACAGCACAGAACAGGCCCTTCGGCCCTCGATGTTGTGCCGAGCTTTGTCCGAAACCAAGATCAAGCTATCCCACTCCCTAATTGTGAAAGATAAAAGCCAGCTCAGGTAGTCCGGGACTCACTTTACTCTCTGACTCAGGACGTAGACGATTCTTCGGAGGCCAATTAGAATCCTGCTCTCTGCGCCCCTCCAGTGCTGGCCAAACTGCAGTACGGACTATCACCCATCTCGTCAGCCGCCCGTGGCCTCCCCCCCCCTCACATTTCCTGCCATCCCTCAGGGTGCCATCCAACACGGCCTGCCAATGCACCAGCGGCCACCGGAGCTCAGACCCTGTCCCTCACAGATACCCGCTGATAACGCCACCTGCACCTGGCACTAGTCTCCTCCCCCGCGCACACACCGACTCTAGAACATAGAACAGTACAGCACAGAACAGGCCCTTCGGCCCTCGATGTTGTGCCGAGCAATGATCACCCTACTTAAACCCACGTATCACCCGTATACCCGTAACCCAACAATTCCCCCCATTAACCTTACACTACGGGCAATTTAGCATGGCCAATCCACCTAACCCGCACATCTTTGGACTGTGGGAGGAAACCGGAGCACCCGGAGGAAACCCACGCACACACGGGGAGGACGTGCAGACTCCGCACAGACAGTGACCCAGCCGGGAATCGAACCTGGGACCCTGGAGCTGTGGAGCATTTATGCTAACCACCATGCTACCGTGCTGCCCCAAACTCTCTGGTCACCCAGATGTTCCTGCTTCTGGTGCCTGGCCCCTAGGTATTCAGATGTTGGCCGCTGTTTCTGTGCTTCCTGCAGAGCAACACTTCCCGCTCCCTTGTGGCCGTTCGCAGCAGCAAAATATTCAACCAGCAAAACTCAAAAACAATTGGCAGGGCTTTTCTGGTTCTTCTCGCTGCGGGATCTTCCAGTCTTGCCGAAATCGATCCCTGCCGTGGGTTCCCCGGCAGCGGGATGGGCGAACCGTGCCAATGGCGAGCTGCCTCTGCTGTGGGAAAACCTGCCTGGGGGTGCTGGGAAATTCTGGGCCATGGTGCCTATCGTTAGATGGGATTCTGCAATTGGACCAACATTTGCTGAACAATCCTGATTGTGATAAGAATTACACTGAGAAACAATTTAAGATTATCAGTTGGGCTCGCAAAGTGGCTCACTTTAAAAAGAATCTTTATTCCTTCATGTGGTGTGGGCGTCGCTGACAAGCCCAGCGTTTGTTGCCCATCCCTAAATACCCTTGAACTGAGTGACTTAGTCGGCCATTTCAGAGGGGCAGTTAAGAATCAATCACATCGCTGTGGGTCTGGAGTCGCGTGTAGGCCAGACCGGGTAAGGACGGCAGATTTCCCTCCCTAAAGGGACATTAGTGAACCAGGTGGGTTTTTACGACAATCGGCAATAGTTTTGTGGTCATCATTAAACTTGTAATGCCAGATTTGCATTGAATTAAAATTTCACCATCTGGGATTCAAACCCTTGGTCCCTTAGTCTCTGGATTACTACTCCAGTGGCAACGCCACTATGCCACCACCTTCCCTTATGTATGCTAGAAGCCACATATATTCTCACACAGGGCCCTGCTCTTTTCGGACTGAAGGAACACGTACGTACGTACATTACGCCTTATTCAATTAAACAAAGCAGACACGAGCCATTTACTGGTTCATTCCCCAGGGAAATGCCTTGACTAATCCGAGTCAACCTGCCTGGTTTGAATTGGAACAAAGATTGGCAGTTAACTGTCAGTTATCAGTCAACTGGTGCATTCTCCATGATAACGCCCCGAACAATCAGAGTCCACTTGCCAATCAATCAGCACTCTTTTCTCAAGCAGTACGAATGGTTCCCAATACAATTTGGTAATCTTGCGAATTGTCCTGAGGAGTGCAAGATGGGAAGCTTTATAGAACATAGAACAGCACAGAACAGAACAGGCCCTTCGGCCCTCGATGTTGTGCCGAGCATTGTCCGAAACCAAGATCAAGCTATCCCACTCCCTGTCATTCTGGTGTGCTCCATGTGCCTATCCAGTAACCGCTTGAAAGTTCCTAAAGTGTCCGACTCCACTATCACAGCAGGCAGTCCATTCCACACCCTAACCTCTCTCTGAGTAAAGAACCTACCTCGGACATCCCTCCTATATCTCCCACCCTGAACCTTATAGTTATGCCCCCTTGTAACAGCTACATCCACCCGAGGAAATAGTCTCTGAACGTCCACTCTATCTATCCCCCTCATCATCTTATCAACCTCTATTAAGTCGCCTCTCATCCTCCTCCGCTCTAAAGAGAAAAGCCCTAGCTCCCTCAACCTTTCCTCACAAGACCTATCCTGCGACAGCATGTGCCTTTCATCAGCAATACTCAAGTTCTGTACTAGTGAGAGATTATCTGATCTTTATCACAATTCTGTTTAGGGGCCTCACGGTAGCATGGTGGTTAGCATCAATGCTTCACAGCTCCAGGGTCCCAGGTTTGATTCCCGGCTGGGTCACTGTCTGTGCGGAGTCTGCACGTCCTCCCCGTGTGTGCGTGGGTTTCCTCCGGGTGCTCCGGTTTCCTCCCACAGTCCAAAGATGTGCGGGTTAGGTGGATTGGCCAGGCTAAATTGCCCGTAGTGTAAGGTTAATGGGGGGATTGTTGGGTTACGGGTATACGGGTTACGTGGGTTTAAGTAGGGTGATCATTGCTCGGCACAACATCGAGGGCCGAAGGGCCTGTTCTGTGCTGTACTGTTCTATGTTCTATTGCTGTATGCAAATTGGCTGCCAGATTTCCTACATTACAACAATGATGATTTTGATTTGGGAAGTACTCTGCTCGATCCTATTGGTTCAAACGTGGATGACCTCAAACCATGTCTATATTGAAATCCTTACTCCGCAGTTTTGCCCATTGACCAAATCTATTAATATCTATTATTATCAGTTAATAATAGATCTGTTAATTTATTAATATCTGTTTGTAACTTTATGCTTGCATCTACAACGCTGCCTACCCTGTGTGTCATCAGCAATCTTGGATAGGTGGCTCTCTATCCCACCATCTAAATCCCACCATCTAAATCGTGACTACAGGTGCTGAATAGCTGAGTCACCAGTTCCAGTCCCTGTGGGACGCCATTACTCACCTCCCTGCCACATGGAGTACCCACCCGGCCAATATTCTTACTCTTGTTCGATCCCGGCTCTGGGTCACTGTCCGTGTGGAGTTTGCACATTCTCCCCGTGTTTGCGTGGGTTTCGCCCCCACAACCCAAAGATGTGCTGGGTAGGTGGATTGGCCACACTAAATTGAAAAAAAAAAAGAATTGGGTACTCTAAATTTATAAAAAATAATAAGAAGCACTAAAGTCAAAGCTTGTGAAACCAAAGGCAAATTATTGACCTGAAGAGTAAATTGGCGGACCGGGTGGGAAACAGAGAGTAAGGATATTTAAAAAAAATAAATTTAGAGAACCCAATTCTTTTCCTTTCACTTTCACGTCCAGCCACTCTGTTAAAAGCCTCTTATGATGGTCTTTCAAACGCCTTTTGGAAGCCCCTATAAACAGCATGTATAGATATTCCTCTGACCAATTTCAGTCAGATTCATCAGACATCATTTATCCTTTATAAATCCTGGCTCTCTGAGCAGTTGAAATCTTTCAGTTTTCAAGATGTTCCGTCTCTCGTTCCTTGATTACAGATTCTGCTAATTTTCCAATTTATGTTAGACTAACTGGACTGTGCTTCCCTTGTTCCCCACCCTCCCCATCTCCATGCCTTCCTTAAACTTGTTGAGTATCATGAGTATTATGGGGCTGGTTTAGCACAGTAGGGCTAAACAGCTGGCTTGTGATGCAGAACAAGGCAGCAGTGCGGGTTCAATTCCCGTACCAGCCTCCCCGAACAGGCGCCGGAATGTGGCGACTAGGGGCTTTTCACAATAACCTCATGGAAGCCGACTCGTGACAATAACGCATCGTGGGCCGAAGGGCCTGTACTGCGCTGTATCGTTCTATGTTCTAATAAGCGATTATTATTATTGTTATTATTCAAATTTCCAATCTAAAGGGTGCCAACCAGTGGGCGCGTCGCGCCATGCACGAATCCGAGCGAGTCGGTTAGACTGCGGGAGAGTCTGAAATCAGGAACCGCGTGAGGCGGCGATCGGTTTCCGATATAACCAGCCCCCTCCCGTTGGTAAGATCCGGATCCCGCCGCGTGGCTGGGCAAGGAACCAGTAATCACCAGTTACGGCACTGTGAGACAGCAGTGCTAACTGCCGTGTCACCGTCCTGCCCCTGCTCTTACCAGGTTCCATTGGGCTCCATTGTCAGCCAATCTCAATTCTTTGTATTCTCTCACAGGTTTCCATAAACGGCACAAGTGGCATCGACGATATAGAATCAGGTGAGTCTCTTCCCCCCGTCTTGCTGCGGGAATGTGATTCTCCCGTCTTGCTGCGGGAATGTGATTCTCCCGTCTTGCTGCGGGAATGTGATTCTCCCGTCTTGCTGCGGGAATGTGATTCTCCCGTCTTGCTGCGGGAATGTGATTCTCCCGTCTTGCTGCGGGAATGTGATTCTCCCGTCTTGCTGCGGGAATGTGATTCTCCCGTCTTGCTGCGGGAATGTGATTCTCCCGTCTTGCTGCGGGAATGTGATTCTCCCGTCTTGCTGCGGGAATGTGATTCTCCGCTCCAGCCAGTCCTCGGGCCGGTTCCAGAAAACCAAGTTGTAAGTCGAAACATTGTCCGCCTGAACTGATTTTCCCGTGGGATCAATGGGGGGGGGGGGGGGGATTGGTTCCTGAACCAAAGCCGGAAATTGCTCATGCGGTGCCTGACGGGGTCAAATGCTCTCAACTCTTGCCCTCTCAAGCCACTGTTTCGACTGTTGACGTCTGCACGCCTTAGCACAAGTTCCTCGGTTAGATAGGTAGATAGAACAGTACAGCACAGAACAGGCCCTTCGGCCCTCGATGTTGTGCCGAGCAATGATCACCTTACTCAAACCCACGTATCCACCCTATGCCCGTAACCCAACAACCCCCCCGTAACCTTACATTTTAGGACACTACGGGCAATTCAGCATGGCCAATCCACCTAACCCGCACATCTTTGGACTGTGGGAGGAAACCGGAGCACCCGGAGGAAACCCACGCACACACGGGGAGGACGTGCAGACTCCGCACAGACAGTGACCCAGCCGGGAATCGAACCTGGGACCCTGGAGCTGTGAAGCATTTATGCTAACCACCATGCTACCGTGCTGCCCATTGCGTGGGGAATATAATGGTTAGCGTGGGGGATATAATGAAGCCATTGATCAGTGTCATTTGCCTGTTTAACTGTGAACATCTACAATGCTGAGCACATATTTGACACAACATCAGCATATCAATGCATCAAAATTGCAATGGTTGCTCCAAAGATATTTTGGGGAATAAAACACACATTTCCAACCTGATAAAGACGGTTCTACCTGTCTAGTAATACATGTGAAGGGAGCAGAATGTCAATGCACACACGTGTATGAAGTTGCACCTCACCCAGACTGAATGGCCTCCTGCACGGCAGGGATTTCTGTGATTCCACGGCTACAGCTTGACATGGCCAGTATTTGCCATGGTAAATCATTATGCCAATGTTCCCCGTTCAGTTTTTCTATCCTGACGTTGGATCAGAGATTAGGATAGGTTGGGGTTATTTTTCTTGGAACAAAGAAGGCTGAGGGGTGACTTAATCGAGGTGAACAAAATTATGAGGGGAAGAGACAGAGTGGACAGGATAAAATTGTTCCCCTTGGTGGAGAATTCTAGAGCCAGGGGGCACAGATTCAAGATAAGAGGCAGAAGGTGTAGAGGGGACATGAGGAAGAACTTTTTTTTACGCAGAGGGTAGTGAGAGTCTGGAATACGCTGCCCGAGTTGGTGGTGGAGGCAGAGACCCGAAACTTTTTGCAAAAGTACCTGGATCTGCACCTTAAGTGATGTAAGATACAGGGCTATGGACCGGGTGCAGGGTGGTGGGAATAGAAAGGGCACCTGGGAGCAGTGCAGTGGTTAGAACATAGAACATTACATAGAACATTACAGCGCAGTACGGGCCCTTCGGCCCTCGATGTTGCGCCGACCCGTGAAACCATCTGAAGCCTATCTGACCTACACTAATCCATTTTCATCCATGTGTCTATCCAGTGACCACTTAAATGCCCTTAGATTTGGAGAGTCTACTACTGTTGCAGGCAGGGCGTTCCACACCCCTGCTACTCTCTGAGTAAAGAAACTGCCTCTGACATCTGTCCTATATCTACCACCCCTCAATTTAAAGCTATGTCCCCTCGTGTTGGTCATCACCATCCGAGGAAAGAGACTCTCACTGTCCACCCTATCTAACCCTCTGACTATCTTCGGCTCTGGGTCACTGTCCGAGTGGAGTTTGCACATTCTCCCCGTGTCTGGGTGGGTTTCGCCCCCACACAACCCAAAGATAGTGGAGGCTAGGTGGATTGGCCACGCTAAATTGTCCCTTAATTGAGGGAAAAAAAGAATTGGGCACTCTAAATTTATTTTTAAGCAAGAGGGTCCTCGGGCCTGCATTGCCTTTGAGGGGGCAGTTCAGAGTCAACCACATTGCTCTGTGGGTCTGGAGTCACATGTAGGCCAGACTGGGTAAGGACGGCAGATTTCCTTCCCCAAAGGACATTAGTGAATCAGGTGGGGTTTTCCGACAATCGGCAATGGTTTCATGGTTATCTTTAGACTTTAAATTCCACATTTTTATTGAATTCAGATTTCACCACCTGCAGTGGCGGGATTTGACCGTGGCCCCCAGAGCATTTCCCTGGGTCTCTGGTTTCCTAGTCCAGTGACAGTGCCACCACAGCACTGCCTCCCCATGGACAAGATGGGCCAAATGGCCTCACAGAATTTACAGTGCAGAAGGAGGCCATTCGGCCCATCGAGTCTGTACCGGCTCTTGGAAAGAGCACCCTACCCAAGGTCAACACCTCCTCCCTATCCCCATTACCCAGTAACCCCACCCAACACTAAGGGACAATTTTGGACACTAAGGGCAATTTATCATGGCCAATCCACCTAACCTGCACATCTTTGGACTGTGGGAGGAAACCGGAGAACCCGGAGGAAACCCACGCAGACACGGGGAGGACGTGCAGACTTCGCACAGACAGTGACCCAAGCCGGAATCGAACCTGGGACCCTGGAGCTGTGAAGCCATTGTGCTATCCTCTTTCTGTGTTGGAACATTTCTATGGTTCTATGTAGTTGTAGACTCTGGCCACGAGATGGCTCTGTGGTGTGAACATCTGGAACTCTTTGTCCTAACCTTTCATGTTTCAAAAATAATCTTGCGTCCATCACTCGCCGCCTCAGGCAATTTACAAGTTACGTGCAATAATTACGTTTGTGATGTCCCCTTGTGTCATTGTCATGTTGTTTCCACACTGCAGGTTCACCGTTGGATCTTCCACGTCTCTCAGTTCCAGCCACGCTCTCTGCTCCAGCCAGTGAGGTTTCCGCTCCCATCAGCTCCATCCCTGTCAGTATCCAACAGTCCCAGACAGACCCGCCTCTGCTGAAAATCCCCCTTGGTGATGGGGTCTCCCTCTCGGTGCCCGAAACCGCAGAGGAGTTCCCGGATGAGGAGATTATTGGAGAGGAGCTGGACACATTGTTGGATTCTATAGGGGAAACGAATGATTTCCCAATGGTAAGAGACAAGTGAAACATTCCCAGTGGCTGGCCTCGCCCACTGAATATCCCAGGGGCACGATAATCGTCCTTGGTTCCCCAGGGTGACATGGGGGAAGTTGGCCACCCCTGATTTCTCATACTTGACACTTGTGGGGCAGTGTGTAAATGGGACATCAGGAAAGGACAAGGCTAGGCTCTGCTTGGTTGGCCTTCCCTACATGGCCCACGTGGGCAGCACGGTAGCATGGTGGTTAGCATAAATGCTTCACAGCTCCAGGGTCCCAGGTTCAGTTCCCGGCTGGGTCACTGTCTTTGCGGAGTCTGCACGTCCTCCCCGTGTCTGCGTGGGTTTCCTCCGGGTGCTCCGGTTTCCTCCCACAGTCCAAAGATGTGCGGGTTAGGTGGATTGGCCATGCTAAATTGCCCGTAGTGTCCTAAAAAGTAAGGTTAAGGGGGGGGGGGGGTTGTTGGGTTACGGGTATAGGGTGGATACGTGGGGTTGAGTAGGGTGATCATTGCTCGGCACAACATCGAGGGCCGAAGGGCCTGTTCTGTGCTGTACTGTTCTATGTTACAGCCCCTCCTGACATTCACACATGATGACCGGTTGGGATATTGCTGAGATCCAGCAGTTGTGGTAAAAATTCCCTGGGTCCAGTACACGAAGGGAGGCACTTAACAAGGGGAAAGAATATATAATCAATGCAAAGTTGAATGATTTAGGTACCGATGTTGTGCGTCAATGTTCTTCCATGCATTACCCGCTAGCCACATGTGAGAAATTACATTTCTGTCTAGTGGCAAGAATAAGTGAAGTCTCCATTGGCTGCTTTCCCCTTTGAGGGTGGAAAGCTGACTGGTGGTGATTTAACCAGAGGGTCACCACACCTCAGGCGAGGGGCGATGTTGAGAAGGCGGGTCCTTCATGAATAACCTCAGCTGGTACGTGAATTGAGCCCGCGCTGTTGGCCTCGATTTGCATCACGAACCAGCCAACTGAGCTAAAGAATCGACCAACATCCGGGGCAGCACGGTGGCACAGTGGCTAGCATTGCTGCCTACGGCGCTGAGGACCCGGGTTCGAATCCCGGCTCTGGGTCACTGTCCGTGTGGAGTTTGCACATTCTCCCCGTGTCTGTGTGGGTTTCGCCCCCACAACCCAAAGATGTGCAGGGTAGGCGGATTGGCCACGCTAACTTGCCCCTTAATTGGAAAAAATAATTGGGTACTCTAAATTTATTTTAAAAAAGAATAGACCAACATTGTGCATATAATATCAATACTCATTTTACAAACATACAAATTAGGACCATTCGGCCCCTTGAGCCTGCTCCACCATTCAATAATTGCCCCTTAATTGGAAAAAATAATTGGGTACTCTAAATTTTTTTTAAAAATCCTTTGAATTCAGTGACTTGTTAACGAGGCTAAAACGCTTGCGCAGATTGTGGTCAACCTTTACCGTCAGATAAGAAACTGTTTCACACCTGGCCTGACGTTATTTCCCACTGAGTTAATGCTGGTTAAAACCTTGTGCTTTTTTCTCCCCCCCCAGACAACGGTGGCTGGGACAGTTCCGACAAACCTGCCCAACGACGTGTCGAGGCTGCTTGCTGTCTTTCCCACCGGCGCTCCCAACCTCCCATCCGCCGTGAAGGGGAACGTTGCTCCAAAGGTTTCGCTCCCGTCAGCCTATCCCATGCTTCCTGTCCAGAAGATGGACACCCTGGACAGCATCGGTCCGAGCACAATTATAAATAGCCTCGATTCTCTGGACCTGCTCCCTGGAACGGAATCCCGACCTGGTAAGGGTTCACTTACTGAGGGCTCATTCTTAACACGCTTGCGTCTGCGTAATCAACTAGTCCACATGTTTTGGGGTGGGGGGGTTGGGGGGGACTCCCACCTAACGGCGTGACTTTTGAATGATGCTATTTACAGTTTTGAGCACCCCACTTGAGAAGGGGCGCACTGGGCAGCACGGTGGAGCAGTGGTTAGCACTGCTGCCTCACGGCGTCGAGGTCCCAGGTTCGATCCCGGCTCTGGGTCACTGTCCGTGTGGAGTTTGCACATTCTCCCCGTGTCTGCGTGGATTTTACCCCCACAGCCCAAAGATGTGGAGGGTCGGTGGATTGGCCACGCTAAATTGCCCCTTAATTGGAAACAAAATTAATTGTGTACTCTAAATTAAAAAGAATTAAAAAGTGAAGGGGTGCACTGAAGGGGTGTGACGCAGATCCACCAGAATGTTACCAGGTGTTAAATTATGAGGAGAATGTATGAATATTCCTTGGAATCTAGCAGGTGAAGGGGTGATTTGATTGAAGTTGTTAGCATTTTGGAAGAAGTTTTATGGGGAGAGAGAGAGAGACACCGAGAAACGCTTTCACGAAATTAAGCGGACATAATCTGAGCGAGGCCATTCGGGAGGGAAATTTGGAGACCCTTCCTCACGCTAAGGGCGGGGGACAGGTGGAACTGGCAGTAAACGCTGGCCCAGTACACTGTTTCACATCGAAGATTGACAGACTTCTGCTAGCCAAAGGTAGCCGGCTTGGGTCACTGTCTGTGCGGAGCCTGCACGTCCTCCCCGTGTCTGCGTGGGTTTCCTGCGGGTGCTCTGGCTTCCTCCGGAGATGTGCAGGTGAGGTGAATTGGCCCTGATAAATTGCCGTTCGTGTCCAAAAAAGGTCAGGTTGGGTTACAGGGATAGGGTGGGAGTGTGGGCTTAAGTAGGGGTGCTCTTCCAAGGGCCGGTGCAGATTCAATAGGCCAAATGGCCTCCTGCACGGTAGATGAAGGGGAGAGAGCCAAGGCGCAAGGGTGGAGTCAATTCAAATGAGCCACGATCTAATTGAACATAAGATCATAAGAAATAGAAGCATGAGTAGGCCATTCTGCCCCTCAAGTCTGCTCCGCTACTCAGAAAGACCATGGCAGGCCTGTATGTGGCCTTGTCATTTGCTCCCTTGACGTCCATAACTTTTGACCCCCCTTGTCAATCACGAATCCATCCAACTCAACCTTGAATATACTCATTGACCCGCCCCCATTGCTCTCCCCAAAGAGAATTCCACAGACTAACCATCTTCTGAGGGAAGGTTTTTTTTTGATCACCGTCTTAAATGGGAGAATCACTATCTTGAAACTGTTACCCCCCCCCCCCCCCCCCCCCCGCAGTCCGAGAATCCCCCCTGAAGGGGGAACATCATCTCCGCATCCACCTTGTCAAGTCCCCATAGCATCTGATGTGTGTCAAAAGGACCACCTCTCATTCTTCTAAACTCCAGTGAGTACAGGCCCAACCTTTCCTCATAACCTTGGTGTCTCTCTCTCTCTCTCCCGTTCATCCCAGGAATCAGCTCTGTGTGCCTTCTGTTTCCAATGAAAATGTATCCTTCCTGAAGTAAGGAGACCAAAAGCGTTGACAATTCTCCTCGGGTGCGGGCTCACCAATGTAAAGCACGGTAGCATGGTGGTTAGCACAATTGCTTCCCAGCTCCAGGGTCCCAGGTTCGATTCCCGGCTTGGTTCACTGTCTGTGCGGAGCCTGCACGTCCTCCCCGTGTCTGCGTGGGTTTCCTCCGGGTGCTCCGGTTTCCTCCCACGGTCCAAAGATGTGCAGGTTAGGTGGATTGGCCAGGCTAAATTGCCCTTAGTGTTCAAAATTGCCCTTAGTGTTGGGTGGGGTTACTGGGCTATGGGGATAGGGTGTGGGCTTGGGTAGGGTGCTCTTTCAAAGAGCCAGTGCAGACCCGATGGGCCGAATGGCCTCCTTCTGCACTGTAAATTCTATGATTCTATGATAAACTGAGTGGGAAAGTAGACTCAAGGGGCTGAATGGCCGTGGTCTGCTCCTGTGCCTGCCCCAAGTTTGTAACTAGAATTATCGGCCTGCAAACTCAGGCTTTTTTTTGGTTTAGATTTCTGTAGGGGTGAGAGGACAAGCTGGGACCTGCGAGCTATGTCCTAGCTGGTGCTGCAGCTGTTGGAGTTGACTAGGGCGGCCTGTATGTGGTGGTTGCCGTCTTTGCAGCCGCGCTGTGGTTGCCTCTTCCATTGGCAGGGTTGGGGGTCGCAAATCAGCAGGCAAGGAACTGCAGACCCAAAGCTTGCCCACCAGCACAGCTTGACCAACGCCCGTGACGCTGGAGAAACCGGCCACGCAGTTACTCAGCCCAAACCGCAGGGGGCGCTCCTTCCACCCAGACCTATCAGGAAGGACCGAGCTAGGCTGGGGCTCTTGTGCCGAGAAAGGAGAGGTTACCCGATGGAGCAGTCTTTCTCCAGGGAGTAGCAGAGAACGTGAAACAATCCCCCAAAAGGATTAGTTGAGGTGAATGCTATCCATGTATTTAATGGAAGGATAGACAGAAGGCCAGGAGGGGTGGCCAGGGGGAGGGCGGGGTAGAGGTTGTTGCGCTTGGCAGGGGGTGAGAGATGACATGATCAGGGGCGGAGAAAGGGGCCATCTGAGATGGGCTAGGTATAGGGTGGAATTAAAGGAGCGGGAATTAAGTGGGGAAGATGGCTGATGGCAGAGGGGATTGGAGGCGTACGCCTTTGGTAACGTGGAACCCCCTGGGGACTTAATGGGCCAGTTAACAGGTCGTGGGCGAGGGCAACATGGTGGAGCAGTGGTTAGCTCTGCTGCCTCACGGCGCCGAGGTCCCAGGTTCGATCCTGGCTCTGGGTGACTGCAATGTGGAGTTTGCACATCAGAACGTAGAAAATACAGCACAGAACAGGCCCTTCGGCCCACGATGTTGTGCCAAACGTTTGTCCTAGATTAAAAACAAATTAATCTACGCCCCATCATTCTAATCCAAGTACCTATCCAATAGCTGCTTGAAGGTCCCTAATATTTGCAACTCAACTAATTCCACAGGCAGTGCATTCCATGCCCCCACTACTCTCTGGGTAAAGAACCTACCTCTGACATCCCCCCTATATCTTCCACCATTAACCTTAAATTTATGTCCCCTTGTAATGGTTTGTTCCACCCGGGGAAAAAGTCTCTGACTGTCTACTCTATCTATTCCCCTGATCATCTTATAAACCTCTATCAAGTCGCCCCTCATCCTTCTCCGTTCTAATGAGAAAAGGCCTAGCACCCTCAACCTTTCCTCGTAGGACCTACTCTCCATTCCAGGCAACATCCTGGTAAATCTCCTTTGCACCTTTTCCAAAACTTCCACATCCTTCCTAAAATGAGGTGACCAGAACTGCACACAGTACTCCAAATGTGGCCTGACCAAGGTTTTGTACAGCTGCATCATCACCTCACGGCTCTTAAATTCAATCCCTCTGCTAATGAACGCTAGCACACCATAGGCCTTCTTCACAGCTCTATCCACTTGAGTGGCAACTTTCAAAGAACTATGAACATAGACCCCAAGATTTCTCTGCTCCTCCACATTGCCAAGAACCCTACCATTAACCCTGTATTCCGCATTCAGATTTGTCCTTCCAAAATGGACAACCTCACACTTGTCAGGGTTAAACTCCATCTGCCACTTCTCAGCCCAGCTCTGCATCCTATCTATGTCTCTTTGCAGCCGACAACAGCCCTCCTCACTATCCACAACTCCACCAATCTTCGTATCGTCTGCAAATTTACTGAACCACCCTTCAACTCCCTCATCCAAGTCATTAATGAAAATCATAAACATTCTCCCCGTGTCTGCCTGGGTTTCGCCCCCACAACCCAAAGATGTGCCGTCTCGGTGGATTGGCCACGCTAAATTGCCACTTAATTGGAAAATATTTAATTGGGTACTCTAAGTTTATTAAATAAAAAGGTCGCGGGTGTTTGCGCACCTCAGGAGCTTGAAAATGGGGGTGGTTTCTCTGCAGGAGACGCAGGGGATTGAAGGCGTATGCCTCTGGTAACGTGGAATGCCCAGGTACTGAATGGCCCAGCTAACAGGTCGTGGGTGAGGGTAACACGGTGGAGCAGTGGTTAGCACGGCTGCCTCACGGCGCCGAGGTCCCAGGTTCGATCCCGGCTCTGGGTGACTGCAATGTGGAGATTGCACATTAGAACGTAGAAAATACAACACAGAACTGTGTGGAGGACCAGGCTAGGTTAAGGAAGGGGTGGGTCGAGTAGGGTTTTTCACTCAGGGTTTGATTCGAAATCAAGGTGAGTGGCGATTTTAATGAGCAAAAATATGGGATTTGAGTGTGCGAAGGAGGTGAGGGATCCGGGTGGGAGATATGTGATTGTGAGTGGGGTATTGGAAGGGGCACCGGTAGTGTTGGTAAATGTGTATGCCCCAAATTGGGATGATGTGGGTTTTATGAGGGGGTCGCTGGCAGCGATCCCGGATTTGGCCACGTACCAGTTGATCATGGGATGAGATTCTAACTGCGTCCTGGAGCCGAGGGTGGATAGATCGAGCCCCAGGTCGATGGGTAGGGTACGAATGGCAAGGCAGCTGGGGGGATTTATGGGGATGATGGATCCATGGCACTTTTTCGGAACCCAGGGGAAGGGAGTATTCCTTCTTTTCACATGTCTATAAGGTGTATTCGAGGATTGATTACTTTGTAGTTTGGTTGGGGTGGAGGGGACAGAGTATGTGGGGATTTCTACCTCGGACCTTCCCCCCCCCCCCCAAAAAACTGGCTGGAGATTCGGTTTAGAGTGGGACGAGGGCAGAGGCCGAGGTTTGACTCGGGGTTGTTGACGGATGGAGATTTTTGTGATAAGGTGCGGTGGCGATTAAGGACTATGTGGAGGTGAATCAGGATGGGGAGGTGTCGACAGCTATTTTTGGGAAGCACTGAAGGCAGTGGTCTGGGGGGGAAATTATTTTGTTTGAGGCTCATGCGGATAGGGAAAGAAGGGAGGACCGTGACCGTCTAGTGAGCGAGATAGTGAAGGCGGACAGGGAATATTCGAGGGTGCCACCGTGGAGGGATTGGCCAGGAGGGAAAAGTTGCAGGGGCAATTTGACAGGCTGACAACAGGGAAGGCAGTAGGGCAAGGGGGATGCAATATGAGTACGGGGCACACCAGCTGTGGAGGCAGGCTGCATCCAGGGAAATATTGAAGATTCGGGCTTGGGGATGTGGTGTCAGAGCCAGGGAGGATAAACGAGGCATTTAGGGAGTACTACCAGGGACTTTACGAGGCGGACCCAGGGGGGGGGGGGGAGAGGAGGGGGCATGGGGCGGTTTCTGGACGAGCTGGAGTTTGGAGGAAGCAGGTGGAGGAAGCAAACAGGCAGGCATTGGAGGAGCCCCTGGGGCTGAGGGAGATGCTGGATACTATCAGGGGTATGAAGTTGGGGAAGGCCCCTGGGCCGGATGTGTACCCGGCGGAATTTTAGAAGGAATTTGCAATGGACCTGGCACCACATCTGTTGGGGGCGTTTAATGAAGCACCTGGAGAAGAGGGAGTTGCCGGAGACGATGGCACAGGCAACAATCACACTAATCCCGGTGGAATGTGGGTCGTATAGACCCATTTCACTATTGAACACGGATGTGAAAGTATTGGCTAAGTTGTTGGTAGGGAGGATGGAGGACTGTGGTTGCAGGAGATCAAACAGGCTTTGTGAAGGGCAGGCAGCTCGCAAGTAATATAAGACGGCTGTTGAATGTGGTGACGAATCCATCAGGTGCTCTGGTACCGGAGGTGGTGGTGTCCATGGACACAGAGAAGGCATTTGATCAGGTGGAGTGGATGTACTTGTTCGAGGTTTTGGGAAGGTTTGGGCTGGGATTTGTGGCATGGGTGCGATTGCTGTATGTGGCACCAAGGGCGAAGGTGAGGACGAATGATATGAGCTCACAAAGCTTTGACTGACACAGGGGTACGAGGCAGGGTACCCGCTGTCACTGTTGTTGTTTGCGCTGGCCATCAAGGCCTTGCCGATGGCTCTCAGGGGGGTCGGCGGAGTGGCAGGGGTTTGTGAGGGGACAGAGGGAGCATCGGGTATCGCTCTATGCCGATGACCTGTTGCTGTATGTTTCGGATCCATTGGAGAGTATGGGAAGGATTATGGGCCTCCTGGGGAGGTTTGGAGGGTTCTCGGGATACAAGCTGAATGTAGGGAAAAGCGAGGTATTCCCGGTGATTGAGCTGGCACAGTGGGCTAATTTAGGGGGGATGCCATTTACGGTAGCGAGGGATAGGTTTAGGTATTTGGGGATTCAGGTAGCGAGGGAATGGATGGGGCTCCATAAGTGGAACTTAACAAAGCTGGTGGAGGAGGCCACGGA
Source organism: Scyliorhinus canicula (assembly GCF_902713615.1). Taxonomy (NCBI): domain Eukaryota; kingdom Metazoa; phylum Chordata; class Chondrichthyes; order Carcharhiniformes; family Scyliorhinidae; genus Scyliorhinus; species Scyliorhinus canicula. The sequence goes on along the minus strand of NC_052168.1, from coordinate 22,791,845 downwards.
GGATCTTAAGAGGTGGGGTACACTGCACTTAACGTTGGCAGGGAGGGTCCAAGTGGTGAAAATGAATATTCTGCCGAGGTTCTTGTTTATCTTTCAGGCTCTCCCGATCTTTATACCAAAAGCCTTTTTTCGGAAAGTGGACACGATTATTTTGGACTTTGTATGGGTGGGGAAGGTGCCGAGGGTGGGGAGGGCCCTGCTACAGAGGCACCAGAGGGGGGGGTTGGTGTTGCCGAACTTGCTCCATTATTATTGGGCGGCGAATGTGGACAAGGTGCAGCGGTCGTGGGAAGGAGAAGGGGTAGAGTGGGTTAGGATGAAGGAGGAATCTTGTAAGGGGTCTAGTCTGAGGGCTATGGTGACGGCAGCGTTGCCAATGGCTCCGAGTAGGTATTCAGGGAGCCCGGTGGTGCAGTCCACGGTGAAGATATGGAATCAGCTGAGGAGGCATTTTAGGGTGGAAGTGATGTCGGAGCTAACGCCGCTGTGCGAGAATCATGGGTTTGAGCTGAGGGAGGTGGATAGTGTATACAGGAGGTGGAGGGAAGTGGAGCTGGTCAAGGTGAGGGATCTGTATTTGGGGGAATGGTTCACCAACCTGGAGGAGCTAAGGGAGAGGGTAGAGCTGCCGAGGGGGAGTGAGCTCAGGTATCTCCAGGTTAGGGACATTGCGCGAAAGGTCTGGAAGGGGTTCCCTAGGTTGCCGGGATACACACCCTGCTGGAGCGACTGCTGCTTCCGGATGTGGAAGGGGAGGGAAGAATTGGGGATATACATAAGTGGCTAGGGGAGCAGGGAGGCGAGCGGGTGGTGAAGATCAAGGAGAAATGGGAAGCGGAGTTGGGAACATAAGAACATAAGAACTAGGAGCAGGAGTAGGCCATCTGGCCCCTCGAGCCTGCTCCGCCATTCAATGAGATCATGGCTGATCTTTTGTGGACTCAGCTCCACTTTCCGGCCCGAACACCATAACCCTTAATCCCTTAATTCTTCAAAAAACTATCTATCTTTACCTTAAAAACATGTAATGAAGGTGCCTCAACTGCTTCACTGGGCAAGGAATTCCATAGATTCACAACCCTTTGGGTGAAGAAGTTCCTCCTAAACTCAGTCCTAAATCTACTTCCCCTTATTTTGAGGCTATGTCCCCTAGTTCTGCTGTCACCTGCCAGTGGAAACAACCTGTCTGCATCTATCCTATCTATTCCCTTCATAATTTTAAATGTTTCTATAAGATCCCCCCTCATCCTTCTAAATTCCAACGAGTACAGTCCCAGTCTACTCAACCTTTCCTCGTAATCCAACCCGTTCAGCTCTGGGATTAACCTAGTGAATCTCCTCTGCACACCCTCCAGTGCCTGTACGTCCTTTCTCAAGTAAGGAGACCAAAACTGAACACAATACTCCAGGTATGGCCTCACTAACACCTTATACAATTGCAACATAACCTCCCTAGTCTTAAACCCCATCCCTCTAGCAATGAAGGACAAAATTCCATTTGCCTTCTTAATCACCTGTTGCACCTGTAAACCAACCTTCTGTGACTCATGCACTAGCACACCCAGGTCTCACTGCACAGCGGCATGCTTTAATATTTTATCTTTTAAATAATAATCCCGTTTGCTGTTATTCCTACCAAAATGGATAACCTCAACATTGTATTCCATCTGGCAGACCCTAGCCCATTGACTTAACCTATCCAAATCCCTCTGCAGACTTCCAGTATCCTCTGCACTTTTCGCTTTACCACTCATCTTAGTGTCATCTGCAAACTTGAACACATTGCCCTTGGTCCCCAACTCCAAATCATCTATGTAAGGGAGATCAATTGGGGAATATGGAGTGAGGCACTGCGTAGGGTAAACGGGACCTCCTCTTGTGCAAGGATGAGCCTGATACAGTTTAAGGCGGTGCACTCGGGTGAGAATGAGTGGGTTCTTTCAGGGGGTAGCAGATGAGTGTGAGTGTGAGAGATGTGGGTGGGGGGCCAGCGAATCACGCGCACATGTTTCGGGGTTATGAAATGGGACGGTTCTGGTCGGGAGTGTTCGCGGTCTTAGCCACGATAGTGGAGGAGGGAGTGGACCCCGGACCCTTTTGGCGATATTTGGGGATTCGGAGAAGCCGGAGCTCATGGAGAGGAGGAAGGTCGATGTGGCCTTCGCCTCTCTGATTGCACGGTGGTGAGTTTTACTGGAGTGGCAGTCGGCATCGCCACCGGGGGTAGCAGCCTGGTTGGGTGACGTGTACGACTACCTGCGGTTAGAGAATATAAAGTATGAGTTAAGGGGCTCAACAGGGGAGTTTGACAAAAAGTGGGGAATGTTTGTGACTGTACAGACTGTATAGTTAATTGTTGGGAAGTATGTTTCCCGGGGTGTTTATTTGCTGTAACCTGTTTTGATGCATGTTTGTAATAAAATATATATTCTTTTAAAAATTGGAATGATAGACAGATAGTGGGGACTTGTGTGAAACATAACTGACTGACGTGGATCTGTCAGATGGCCTGTTTATGTTAGTACGTCTGTGTCATTATTTGTTTGCTGGAGGAAGAGGAAAAGAGTATCACTCTCCAGAAATAAATAGGTGCAGCATTAATAAAAGGGGTAATAAAGATTGTTTTAATTCTGCTTCACCAGGTTCGAGACCAATGACGCCGAATAGCAACCACAGCACATCAAGCAGCTTTGCAGTGGTAAGCTCAATACTTCGCCTCCAACGTTCTTATTGCAACTAGACTGAGATTCGGGACAGAAAGCACTTGGACCTCATAGGCCTCATACTCTTATCAAACTAATCTGCACGTGTTTTGCCTTCCATTCTGCACCGGTCACGTCATAGAACATAGAACATTACAGCGCAGAACGGGCCCTTCGGCCCTCGATGTTGCGCCGACCTGTGAAACCATCTGAAGCCTATCTGACCTACACTATTCCATTTTCATCCATATGTCTATCCAGTGACCACTTAAATGCCCTTAAAGTTGGCGAGTCTACTACTGTTGCAGGCAGGGCGTTCCACACCCCTACTACTCTCTGAGTAAAGAAACTGCCTCTGACATCTCAGGACATCAAAGTCAGGATGGCCGAGCGGTCTAAGGCGCTGCGTTCAGGTCGCAGTCTCCTCTGGAGGCGTGGGTTCGAATCCCACTTCTGACAAATATATTTAGGGGCTGATTTAGCTCACTGGGCTAAATCGCTGGCTTTTAAAGCAGACCAAGCAGGCCAGCAGCACGGTTCGATTCCCGTATCAGCCTCCCCGGACAGGCGCCGGAATGTGGCGACTAGGGGCTTTTCACAGTAACTTCATTGAAGCCTACTCGTGACAATAAGCAATTTTCAATTTCAATTTCATCTAATAATTGATAATCTTTGTTGTCACAAATAGGCTTACATCCTCCCCGTGTGTGTGTGGGTTTCCTCCGGGTGCTCCGGTTTCCTCCCACAGTCCAAAGATGTGTGGGTTAGGTGGATTGGCCATGATAAATTGCCCTTAGTGTCCAAAATTGCCCTTAGTGTTGGGTGGGGTTACTGGGTTATGGGGATAGGGTGGAGGTGTTAACCTTGGGTAGGGTGCTCTTTCCAGGAGCCGGTGCAGACTCGATGGGCCGAATGGCCTCCTTCTGCACTGTAAATTCTATGATAATACTGCAGTGAAGTTACTGTGAAAAGCCCCTAGTCGCCACATTCCGGCGCCTGTTCAGGTACACCGAGGGAGAATTCAGAATGTCTAATTCACCGAACAAGCACGTCTTTCGGGACTTGTGGGAGGAAACCGGAGCGCCCGGAGGAAACCCACGCAGACACGGGGGAGAACGTGCAGACTCCGCACAGACAGAGACCCAAGCCGGGAATCGAACCTGGGACCCTGGCGCTGTGAAGCATCCGTGCTACCCGCTGTGCTACCCTGCCGCCTTTTTGGTTGTGGGGGGTGAGACTCACGCAGACACGGGGGGAGTGTGCAAACTCCACAAGGACAGTGACCGGGAGCTAGGATCAAACCCAGTTTGAAAACTTCTGAGTTCTCAACATGGGATAGAGATTTCAAAATGTCAAAATGGTCACTCGAGTCATGTGACCTTCACCCTTCACAAAGGTTTCATAAAGGGATATTTATCTGGTATCTGGATCTGGCTTTTGTTTTGGTGACTTATCCTCCGGAAAATTCATTTTCCATATTCCTGACCCTGTAGCTATTGTCTTGGTCGACCCTCAAACTCCACCCGAGGAGAAAGCTTAGAAAGATGCAAATGGCATCCATTTCCTTTCAGTAATTCCCTTTTGTGATGAACTTTGACAGTCCCAGGTGTGAGATTCCGTGAGCAACGTGCCAGGGCATGCCTCCACTGCCATCCATAAAATGCCTGAGGTGGTGACCTTACAATTCCAGGCATCAGATGACTTGTGGCAGCCACCTTCGGGTTCAGGAAAGCTCATTTTTAAAGAAGCAAAAATGAATGTGAAGTTGCATTTTCAGGATGAATGATTTCTCGGGGACATTTTCTTACGACCAAAGTGAATAACCTCAGACTTTCCCAAATTATACTCCAATCTAGCACCTGTTTGCCTACTTGCCTAATCTCTTTGCAGCAACTTTGTCCTCCTCACATCTTATATTCACACCTAGCTTTGTATCATCAGCTAACTTGCTTACATTAGCTTTGGGGCAGCAGGGTAGCATGGTGGTTAGCATAAATGCTTCACAGCTCCAGGGTCCCAGGTTCGATTCCCGGCTGGGTCACTGTCTGTGTGGAGTCTGCACGTCCTCCCCCTGTGTGCGTGGGTTTCCTCCGGGTGCTCCGGTTTCCTCCCACAGTCCAAAGATGTGCGGGTTAGGTGGATTGGCCATGCTAAATTGCCCGTAGTGTCCTAATAAAAGTAAGGATAAGGGGGGGTTGTTGGGTTACGGATATAAGGTGGATTCGTGGGTTTGAGTAGGGCTCGGCACAACATTGAGGGCCGAAGGGCCTGTTCTGTGCTGTACTGTTCTATGTTCTATTACTCTCTTCGTCTAAGTCATCAGTATAGATTGTAAATAGCTGAGCCACTCCATTAGTCATAACATGTCAACTTGAAAATGCTCCCATTTATCCGTACTTGCTGTTTCCTGACCGTTAACCAATCTATTGATTGTAATGTATCACACTCCGCTCCATATGCAGTGTTAACCTTTTGTGTCAAAACTGTCAAGTATACAGGTCCCTTGGGCAGCACGGTGGCACAGTGGTTAGCATTGTTGCCTACGGCGCTGAGGACCCGGGTTCGATCCCGGCCCTGAGTCACTGTCCACGTGGAGTTGCACATTCTCCCCGTGTCTGCGTGGGTTTCACCCCCACAACCCAAAAGATGTGCAGGGTAGGTGGATTGGCCACACTAAATTGCCCCTTAATTGGAAAAAATAATTGGGTACTCTAAATTTATTTTTTAAAAAGTATACAGGTCCCTTTTCATCTACCCTACCAGTTACATTCTCAAAATAACTTGAATAAATTTGTCAAGCAGGTAATAAAACCATGTTAGGGCGGCACGTTGGCACAGTGGTTGGCACTGCTGCCTCACGGCGCCAAGGACCCGGGTTCGATCCCGGCCCTGGGTCACTGTCCATGTGGTGTTTGCACATTCTCCCCGTGTCTGCGTGGGTCTCACCCCCACAACCCAAAGATGTGCAGGGTAGGTGGATTGGCCATGCTAAATTGCCCCCTGATTGGAGAAAAGTAATTGGGTACTCTAAATTTAAAAAAAAATAAAATAAAACAATGTTGACTTGTACATACTAGGCTTTACTAAGCGCATTGTTAAGACTTACTTAGTAATAAGAAATTCTCTCACTTTCTTGATGACGTGTCAGGCTAGATGGTCTGTGGTTCCTTGTTTTCTCTTTTCTCATCTTTCTTGAATAGCGATCTTACATTTACTAACTTCCAATCGACTCCAGAATCTACGGAATTTTGGAAGATCGGAGCCCGTGCATCTGCCATCTCTGCAGCTATCTATTTTAGAATTCCAGGATTCAGGTCATCAGGTTCTGCGGATTTGCTGGATTTCAATCCCTCAAGTTTCTCCAGTATTTTTTTTCTCTGCTGATATTAATTACTTTAATTTCCTCACTCTTTTTTAATTCCCCGAGGCTGCCTCTATCTTTGGAATGAAACTTGCGTCCTCGACTGTGAACACAGTCAGAAAACTTTGGTTCATTGTCTCTGCCATTTCCTCATTCCCATGAAAATTGCTCCTATCTCTGCTTCCATGGGGCTAACATTTACTCTTCCTTTTTATGTACTTGTAGAAGCTCTTACAAACTTTTTATATTTCTGGCTAGTTGAAAATGAAAAATGAAAATCGCTTATTGTCACGAGTAGACTTCAACGAAGTTACTGTGAAAAGCCCCTAGTCGCCACATTCCGGCGCCTGTTCGGGGAGGCTGTTACGGGAATCGAACCGTGCTGCTGGCCTGCTTGGTCTGCTTTCAAAGCCAGCGATTTAGCCCAGTGTGCTAAACAGCCTCTACTTTACACTCCTATTCAATTTTCCTTTTTTAATCAACGTTTGGTGGCCATTTGCTGGCTTGTAAAACACTCCCCATCTCCAGACTTGCTACTGTTCTGTGAAGCATTATAAGCATCTTAGGAAGTCACGGTTTCTCATTGATGATTTGTTTTTGTTTTTCAATCAAATATATTTTTGTTGAGCAATTTGCGTTGTTTCTTTAAATGTCTCCTACTGTTTGTTTACTTTCGAACCATTTATCCTGTTTACCCACTGAACGTTAGGCAGATCTCCCCTCATACCGATATCATTGGCTTTGTTTAAGATTTTTTTTTGTGGTTGGAGTATGTTGTTTTGAAACGTAAATTCAATTATGTTATGATCACTATTTCCCAGTGGCCTCCCAGTTGACGAAGCACTCTTACTAGGCCCACCATACCAGGAGACGCACAGTTAGACTTACGATCTGGACTGGGTTAGCTAAAGTCAGCTGCAATAACAATTTCACCAACTCAACCACCGCCTTAACTCCCAACAGTAGTTGGACTGTTGAGCAGTGCATTAAACAAGAAATGATTGGAGCTTGTAGCAAAGGTCATGTCGTAGTTGGAGGTGCTGTATCTGACCTGTGCTCCAGCAGTACAAATAAGCCTCGAGGTCCACCTTGATCCCGATCCAGCAGCTCCCTGGTGGAATTAACACTTTCATGGACATCAGATTCCGAATTGCCGGCCATGCTTCCCATGGTTGAATAGTCTGACGACCTCATTGTCAAAGCCACTGCACGAATAATGGGCGACGTGTGAGCTATTGCAGAACATCAGGGCAGCACGGTAGCATGGTGGTTAGCATAAATGTTTCACAGCTCCAGGGTCCCAGGTTCAGTTCCCGGCTGGGTCACTGTCTGTGTGGAGTCTGCACGTCCTCCCCGTGTGTGCGTGGGTTTCCTCCGGGTGCTCCGGTTTCCTCCCACAGTCCAAAGATGTGCGGGTTAGGTGGATTGGCCATGCTAAATTGCCCGCAGTGTCCTAAAAAAACGTAAGGTTAAGGGGGGGTTGTTGGGTTACGGGTATAGGGTGGATACGTGGGTTTGAGTAGGGTGATCATTGCTCGGCACAACATCGAGGGCCGAAGGGCCTGTTCTGTGCTGTACTGTTCTATGTTCTATCAGGCATCCGTGAAATGTGGCCATCATGGAGGTAACACCCGCAGGATAGGATGGTAGATAGTGGACAAGAGGATTTCCAACGTGTTTAAGCAACAGGTGACACGATACAGCTCTTTCTTTGACCGCCATCTCCTCCCCCTCTTTACAGCAGAGTAAGCAATCCAACAGCCTGTCCTCCTTGAGCAACTCCTCGGCGTTTCTTGGAATGTACGCAGTGCAAGTTTCGCCATCGCCATTGTCAAAGAACCCACTCAGCGACTCGCACGACCTGCGGCAGGCCTGTCTGAACTGCTTCATTAAAACAGGTAAAGGGACCACTGCGGCGAGAAGTCTAAATAGCCAAACAGTTGTCATTTCTTTCGCAGATTCCGCATGTCCGTCACTCCTCGGACCGGAAGCCAAGTCTCGGTCACCATGGGGGAGATTTAAGAGTGAATGTGAATGTGTGTTTGATGGGACTGTCAAACTTTTGGGAGCAGAGCATCTAATGCTGGGCAGGTGACATTTTTCTTGGCAGGGCAGTGGGAGGAGATGTTTTTGATTATATAGAATTTACAGTGCAGAAGGAGGCCATTCGGCCCATCGAGTCTGCACCGGCTCTTGGAAAGAGCACCCTACCCAAGGTCAACACCTTCACCCTATCCCCATAACCCAGTAACCCCACGGGCAATTTTGAGGAGGAGGGGAATTCAGCTTGTTCGGCCGCAGAGTGTTGTAGTTTGAGTTTAATTGAAGCTTTCTATTTAGAACATAGAACAGTACAGCACAGAACAGGCCCTTCGGCCCTCAATGTTGTGCCGAGCCATGATCACCCTACTCAAACCTACGTATCCACCCTATACCCGTAACCCAACAACCCCCCCCCATTAACCTTACTTTTTTTAGGACACTACGGGCAATTTAGCATGGCCAATCCACCTAACCCGCACATCTTTGGACTGTGGGAGGAAACCGGAGCACCCGGAGGAAACCCACGCACACAGGGGGAGGACGTGCAGACTCCACACAGACAGTGACCCAGCCGGGAATCGAACCTGGGACCCTGGAGCTGTGAAGCATTTATGCTAACCACCATGCTACCCTGCTGCCCCTTTTGATAAAGGTTCCATCGGACTGGGAGGAGGGAGGGTTGGCATTGCCTTCTATCATCCAGCTGCATCCTTTTGCGATCATTGGAGAACAATATGGCGAGTGACTAGAAGGATGGAGCCTGATTTAACTATGCAAGGCATTGGGTAAGACCGCACCTGGAGTATTGGGCACAGTCTTGGTCCCATTATTTGAGGAAAGATGCAGTGGCATTGGAGGCAGTACCGAGGAGGTTCACTAGATTGATTCCAGAGATGAGGGGTTTGTCGTATGAGGAGAGATTGAACAGTTTAGGCCGATACTCTCGAGAGTTCGGAAGAATGAGGGGAGGTCTAATTGAGGTACACAAGATGATAAAAGATATGGATAAAGTAGACGTGGAGCTGATGCTTCTTCTTGTGGGGCATTCTAAAACGAGAGGTCATAATCTTAGAATAAGAGGTAGCCAATTTAAAACAGATTTGAGGAAAAACTACTTCTCGGAAAGGGTCGTGAATCTGTGGAATTCGCTACCCCAGAGTGCGGTGGATGCTGGGACAGTGAGTAAATTTAAGGAGGAGTTAGACAGATGTTTAATTGGTAATGGGGTGAAGGGTTGTGGAGAACGGGCAGGACGGTGCAGTTAAGGCCAGGATGGGATCAGCCATGATCACATTGAGGGTGTTAGGCTCGGGAGGCTAGATTGCGGCCTCCAGCTCCTAGGCCATGTGTTCTAGGGAGAAGATGTCTGGCTGATTTCGCAATCCCGCTCTTGGCCTGTAACGTTGTAGGTAGCCAAAGAGGAACATGGTTATCACTATAACCCTGACCTGGAGCCATGACCAAATGGCGGAGCAGACTCGATGGGCCGAATGACCTAATTCTGCTCCTGTATCTTATGAACTTATAAGCCTGGGGTGGCACAGTGGTTAGCACTGCAGCCTCTCAGCACCAGGGACCGGGGTCCAATTCTGGTCTTGGGTGGCTGTATGGAGTCTGCACGTTCTCCCCGTGTGCGCGTGGGTTTCCTCCGGGTGCTCCGGTTTCCTCCCACAGTCCAAAGATGTGCAGGATAGGTGGGATTATAGGGTTACGGGGATGGGGCGGGGGAGTGGGCCTAGGTAGGGTACTCTTTTAGAGGGTCGGTGCCGACTCGATGGGCCGAATGGCCTCTTGAACTGCAGGGGGTTCTGTGGTCCTAAGTCAACTGATCCCACCCAGGTAAGACTGTATAGACCTCGGCGCCGGTGGGCTAGAGTAATCTATCTTGCGAGCAGAGGACAAACCGTCTAAACGATAGTAGGAAGGGTAGTAAAACTGAATCAATCAATCAACCAAAAAGTGGGATAGGAGCAGCAGGGAGGTTGGGGGGTGGTGGTAGGGGGGGGGGGGCCTTCCAGTTTCTCTGCCTTGACCCATCGACCTAAATTTCCTTAAGCTAATTGACCTCGAGTGTTTCTCCGCTTGTGTTTTGTTTCAGGAGTTAAAGCGTTGGATTATCACTATAACCCTGACCTGGAGCATAAATGTAAAAAGGATCTGTTGATTGGAAGACTAAAGGATTCATCGGACACGCGATGGAAGAAGATCAGGCCTCGGCCTACCAAGAATAATTACGGGGGACCTTACTACATTTGTAAAGGTTAGGGGACGGGTGTAACTGAGCACCACCCGTGGTGGAGATCAAAGCAAGGGGACATAATTTTGCGACAGACGCCAATAAATAGGATAGGGAATTCCATAGAAATTTTTTTACACAGACAATGTGGAACTTGCAGGGTTTCGTTGAGGCCTTTGTCTTGAGGTCAGCCGTCCCCCCCCCCCCCCCCCCCCCCCCCCCGGGTGCACACATAGAGATTCCCCAAGACGTTTAATTGACGTTACAGGTTGGTTGTCCGTTGCAGGGACTACCCAATTTCTATTATTCTGTCGAGGTCGCGAATCCATCAGTATCCGTTTTCCTCCAGCTGCCAATTGGGAAACTCCCACCGTACAGGGAAACTCCGGCCCCGGCAGTCGCCTGGCTCTCTGGGGTTGGCCGCCCCGGGCCAAGTTTCAGCTGGGGCAGAGCGGCCAGAACTCTCGCCTCCCGAGTCAGACGATCATAAATCGAAGTCCCGCAAAATCTAAACAGTGGAGGAGACAGCGGTCTCACTGGGCTAGTTATCCAGGGGCTGAGGCTCCTTTCAAATCCCACCACGGCAGCTGGTGCAATTTTAATTCAAGAAATTAATAAACCTGAAATTGAAAGCTAATCTCGGACCACGACAACTAACGGCGATGCTCATAAAAGCCCCTTGGATTCACCTTAAGGAAGGAAATCTGCCATATTTACCCGGTCTGGACTATATGTGACTCCGGACCCACAACAATGTGGTTCTCTCTGAAACGGCAGCAACATCCACGTCCCGTGAAGCGATTTTATAAAAGTCCCCTGGTGCCGTACTGAGTGGGTGCTGGACTGTTCGAGGTGCAGATCAGCGGCCCAGTTTTCCTGCTTGAGTGGACGCAACAGAACAATTTTGCAGAATTTTGAAGGTTGAGTGAGGGGATTCTTAATAAAGTTTCTTAGTAGGCTTACATTAACGCTGCAATGAAGTTACTGTGTAAAGCCCCTAGTCACCACACTCCGGCGCCTGTTCGGGTACACAGAGGGAGAATTCAGAATGTCCAATTCACCTGACAAGCACGTCTTTCGGGACTTGTGGGAGGAAACCGGAGCACCCGGAGGAAACCCAGGCAGACACGGGGAGAACGTGCAGACTCCGCACAGACAGTGACCCAAGCCGGGAATAGAACCCCCGGTGCTGTGAAGCCATAGTGCTAACCACTATGCTGCCGTGCTGCCCTTTGGTCTTCATAGTGAGAGGATTTGAGTATAGGAATAGGGATGTTTTACTGCAATTGAATAGGTTACACCTGGAGTATTGTGTTCAGTTTTGGTCTCCTTCTCTGAGGAAGGATGTTGTTGCTATGGAGGGAGGGCAGCGAAGGTTTACCAGGCTGATTCCTGGGATGGCGGGACTAGCGTATGAGGAGAGATTAAATCGGTTAAGATAATAGTCATTGGAGTTTAGAAGAGTGAGAGGGGATCTCTTAGAAACTTACAAAATTTAATTCTCCCCCGTGTCTGCATGGTCTCATCCCCACAACCCAAAAAGAGTAGGTGAATTGGTCACACTAAATTGCCCCTTAATTGGAAAAAAAGAATTGGCTACTCTTAAAAAGAAAAAAAAATTTTAATGTATAAAATTCTAACAGGACTAGACAGGGTAGTAAAAGGTGCTACATAAATGCAAGTCTTTCTTTTTATGGGTAACTGATGTTATTTGGGGAACATTAACCCAGACAGGAGTCAGTACTTCCACAGAATTTGTGTTAACAATTGGCAAAGAGGGGGCGAGGCTAAACTGTTCTGGTTTCTATGATGGAATATCCGACCAGCCCCCTACAGTGGATCCTCACACGTGAAAAACAGACACGTTGACATGTTGGAGAACAGTTTGTGTTTCCAGCAAACTTGGAGCTTTCTGCAAAACAAGTTCAGCAATCTAAGGAACAAGGAATAGGTTTAATAATAATAATCACTATTATTGTCACCAGTAGGCTTACATTAACACTGCAGTGAAATGACGGTGAAAATCCCCTAGTCACCACATTCCGGCACCTGTTCGGGTACACAGAGGGAGAATTCAGAATTTCCAAATTACCTTTTTTTTAAAATTTAGAGTACCCAATTATTTCTTTCCCAATTAAGGGGCAATTTAGCGTGGCCAATCCACCTAACCTGCACACCTTTGGGTTGTGGGGGTGAAACCCACGCAGACACGGGGAGAATGTGCAAACTCCACATGGCCAGCGACCCAGGATTCAAACCCGGGTCCTCAGCGCCGTAGGCAGCAATGCTAACCACTGTGCCACGTGCTGCCCCATGTCCAAATTACCTTACAAGCACGTCTTTCGGGACTTGTGGGAGGAAACTGGAGCACTCGGAGGAAACCCACGCAGACACGGGGAGAATATGCAGACTCCGCACAGACAGTGACCCAAGCTGGGAAATCAAACAACATTACGGACTACAAAGCGAAGCCGAGCAGTATCTCTGGAAACAGCACACCCCTCCCCGATGAACTTAATGCATTCTATGCTCGGTTTGAGCAGGTAACCAACAATCCTCTGTCGAGTGCCCCAGCTGCCCATAATTCACCCATACCCACCATCAGTTTCCGAAGTCAGATCGCCCTTCCTGAAAGTGAACCCACGGAAGGCGATGGGCCCGGACGGGATCCCTGGTCGTGCACTTAGAGCCTGCGCATACCAGCTGGCAGAGGTATTCACAGACATCTTTAACCTATCCCTACTCCACTCCGAGGTCCCCACCTGCTTCAAGAAGACCACCATCATACCGGTGCCAAAGAAGAACCAGGCAACGTGCCTCAATGACTACTGCCCGGTGGCCCTGACGTCAGTTGTAATGAAGTGCTTTGAGAGGCTGATCATGAAGCGCATCACCTCCATACTCCCGGAACGCCTTGACCCACTTCAATTCGCATACCGTCGCAACCGGCCCACATGAGACGCCATTTCCCATTTATTGATTACAGCTCCGCCTTCAACACCATAATCACAGCCAAGCTCATATCAAAGCTCCAAAACCTAGGACTTGGCTCTCCACTCTGCAACTGGATCCTTGACTTTCTGACCAACAGACCACAGTCAGTAAGAATGAACACCAACACCTCCTGCACAATAGTCCTCAATACCGGTGCCCCGCAAGGCTGTGTTCTTAACCCCCTACTCTACTTCCTGTACACACACGACTGCATGGCAAAACTTGGTTCCAACTCCATCTACAAGTTTGCTGATGATACGACCATAGTGGGCCGGATCTCGAATAACGACGAGTCCGAATACAGGAGGGAGATAGAGAACCTAGTGGAGTGGTGTAACGACAACAATCTCTCCCTCAATGCCAGCAAAACTAAAGAGCTGGTCATCGACTTCAGGAAGCAAAGTACTGTACATACCCCTGTCAGCATCAACGGGGCCGAGGTGGAGATGGTTAGCAGTTTCAAATTCCTAGGGGTGCACATCACCAAAAATCTATCCTGGTCCACTCACGTCGACGCTATCACCAAGAATGCACAACAGCGCCTATACTTCCTCAGGAAACTAAGGAAATTGGCATGTCCACATTAACCCTTACCAACTTTTACAGATGCACTATAGAAAGCATCCTATCTGGCTGCATCACAGCCTGGTATGGCAACTGCTCGGCCCAGGACCGCAAGGAACTTCAGAGAGTCGTGAACACCGCCCAGTCCATCACACAAACCTGCCTCCCATCCATGGACTCCATCTACACCTCCCGCTGCCGGGGGAAAGCGGGCAGCATAATCAAGGATCCCTCCCACCCGGCTTACTCACTCTTCCAACTTCTTCCATCGGGCAGGAGATTCAGAAGTCGGAGAACACGCACGAACAGACTCAAAAACAGCTTCTTCCCCACTGTCACCAGACTCCTAAATGACCCTCTTATTGACTGACCTCATTAACACTACACCCTGTATGCTTCATCCGATGCCAATGCTTATGAAGTTACATTGTATATCTTGTGTTGCCCTATTATGTATTCTCATGTATTTTCTTGAATGTTGTTTAATTCCCTTTTCTTCCATGTACTGAATGATCTGTTGAGCTGCTTGCAGAAAAATACTTTTCACTGTACCTCGGTACACGTGACAATAAACAAATCCAATCCAATCCGATCCAAACCAATCCCCGGTCCAGTTGAGCATTTTACAAAATTTATAGTTAGGCAAGTGGTTGTTGACAGACTCTGATTATACAGGAGTTGGGACATTTAGCTTTCACAAATAATAACAAAGAGCTCCGAACGTTTTCTCTGTTCAGGCAAGTTATTGTATTTTAAGCCAGATGAGATGACTTTGGGTTCAGTTATTCACTTGCCTACAAGTAGCGAGATTGACGTTGCATTCTAATCATAAAGGCGATGGTCTCTAATTTGTTTGTCTGCAGATATTGCGAGTAAAGAAGATTGCAAGTATGGGGACCAGTGTACGTTTGCTTATTGCCAGGAGGAGATTGACGTTTGGACGTTGGAACGCAAGGGAACTATAAACCGCGAACTACTCTTCGATCCACTTGGGGGTGATACGCGACGCAGTCTCACAGTAGCTAAACTATTGAAGGAACACCTTGGCCGCTTCATGTTCCTTTGTGAGGTGAGATGGTGTAAAGACAGCTGGATGCCTTATAACAGCAACACCTCCCCAGACCAGACAATGGGCATTGCCATTTGGAAATTCTGGCCCCGACACCAGCGGGCATTGGAAAGTCAGAGCCCTCGGGCAAGCACCGTTCAGTACTGATCTGTAGAAATGGGGACCGGACGGAACGGCACTAATGGGGGTTTTTACGGGCGGCACGGTAGCACAGTGGTTAGCACTGTTTCCTCACAGCGCCAGGGTCCCTGGTCCGATTCCCGGCTCGGGTCACTGCCTGTGCGGAGTCTGCACGTTCTCCCTATGCCTGCGTGGGTTTCCTCCGGGTGCTCCGGTTTTCTCCCGCAAGTCCCGAAAGACGTGCTTGGTGTGTGAATTGGACATTCTGAATTCTCCCTCTGTGTACCCGAACAGGCGCCGGAATGTGGCGACTAGGGGCTTTTCACAGTAACTTCACTGCAGTGTTAATGTAAGCCTACTTGTGATAATAACGATTATTTAAAAAATGTAATTAAAGTAAATGGCTCCCCAAATTCCTCCCACCCCCACCCGATCTCATAAAGTGGATAGGGTGAACCAGAATATAACTTCAGGGCCGGTCAGGTCAATAGGGGCAATAGGTCAAAAACATTTAACAAGGTGCAGAGTAAACTATAAATATTCCAAAGATGTGCAGGTTAGGTGGGTTGGACATGCTAAATTTCCCCTTAACTGGGGCTGCAGGGGGAATGGCCCTGGGTGGGGTGCTCTTTCAGAGGGTCGATGCAGACTCGATGGGCCGAATGGCCTCCTTTATTCTCTGATAAGCTGTGGAGACTGGGTAAACACATGGGGGCGGCTCTGTGGTTAGCGCCGCTGCCTCACAACTCCCGGGGCGAGGGTTCGATTCCGGCCTCAGGTCACTGCCTGTGCGGAGTCTGCACGTTCTCCCCGTGTGTGCGTGGGTTTCCTCCGGGTGCTCCGGTTTGCTCCCACACTCCAAAGGTGTGCGGGTTAGGTGGATTGGCCTAGTTTAGCTCACTCAGCTAAACCGCTGGCTTTTAAAGCAGACCAAGGCAGGCCAGCAGCACGGTTCGATTCCCGTACCAGCCTCCCCGGACAGGCGCCAGAATGTGGCGATTAGGGGCTTTTCACAGTAACTTCATTGAAGCCTACTCGTGACAATAAGCAATTTTCAGTGTCCAAAAGGTTAGGTGGGGTTACTGGATTACGGGGATAGGGTGGAGGTGTGGGCCTGGGTGGGGTGCTCTTTCCAAGGGCCTGTGCAGACTCGACACGGTGTTGAAATAGCCGTACAGACTGTCTAATACCCTCGTTCAATCACAGATCTGAGCTGGGCAGCTCGGGAGTTGATAATTACCAAACAAAATGGATACAGTTCAGCTACAGAGTTTACACCGTGTATCCCGTCTCAATTGCCTTTTCTGATCCTTGACCTTTGCCTCAAGTCCTTAAATCAGTGTCTGCCAAGCTTAAAGGGCATAATATCCTGGATCTTTCCTTGAATGGGTAGTTAAAATCAAAACCTTTACCCTTGTCCAGTTCATAGTTTGCCAGTCCTTGATGCTGTGCCGATTCTTTCTGTTGCAGGAATGTTTTGACAGCAAGCCCAGATTAATAAGCAAGAAGGTGAAGGACAACGCATTAATCTGCTCTAACCCAGAAACTAAACACATCTTTGAGGAGAATAAGTGAGTAAACAAGAATCGTGTTCCAGTGGGTAAAGGTAGCCCGTTATTCGGCTGCACGGACTGGAAAGTCCCAGCTCCACCCCCTGGTTTGAGTTGGGTTGTACAATGGCAGCGGCCGGAGGGGCTGGTTGTTCCATCAATGCCCCTCGGCTAGAAGGTGAAAATATATCCGGCAGGATTCCCTGCTCCTCAGTACTTTGCACCGACTCCTTCCTGTATCAGTAACGGCACAGAAGTTAGCACTGATGCCTCACCGCTCCAGGGACCCGGGTTCAATTCTGGCCTTGGGTGACTGTGTGGAAACCACACATTCTCCCCGTGTCTGTGCGGGGTTTCCTCCGGGTGCTCCGGTTTCCTCCCACAGTCCAAAGATGTGCAGGTTAGGTAGATTGGGCGTGATAAATTGCCCCTTAGTGTCCAAAAGGTTTAGGTAGGGTTACTAGGTTACAGGGAGGGATAGGCGTGGGCTTACGTAGGGTGCTCTTTCCAAGGGCCGGTGCAGACTCGATAGGCTGAATGGCCTCCTTCTGCACTGTAAATTCTATATACATGTCGTCACATTGGGCGAGGCCAAAATTGGACCTTAGTGCCATCTGTGGTCGATAGATTTGCCTTCACTTCACCACCATGTAGAGTCTTCGAATGGTACTGCACAGAAGGAGGTGACACAGTGGTTAGCACTGCAGCCTCAGGGCAGCACGGTGGCCTAGTGGTCAGCACAACCACCTCGCGGCGCCGAGGTCCCAGGTTCGATCCCGGCCCTGGGTCACTGTCCGTGTGGAGTTTGCACATTCTCCCCGTGTCTGTGTGGGTCTCGCCCCCACAACCCAAAGATGTGCAGGGTAGGTGGATTGGCCACACTAAACTGCCCCTTAATTGGAAAAAATTAATTGGGAACTCTAAATTTATTTTTAAAAAACAAAAAAAGATTATTTTGCAGGTCACCTTAATTCTGTGTCCTCTGGTTAGTGACCCTTCTGCCAGTGGAAACACTTTCTCAATCTGTACAGTTGCGCAGTCTCAGGGTAAGGAGGCTGATCCTATAGGACAGAGCTGGGGAGACATCTCTTCACTCAAAGGGGTGTGAATCTTTGGAATTCTTTGGAATGAATAAACTGGGATTGTTCTCCCTAGAGAGTCGGAGGCTGAGGGTGAGTTTATAAAATTATTAGAGGTATAGATAGGGTGAACAGTTGGAGGCTTTTTCCCAGGGAGGAAATGATAATTACGAGGGGGCACAGGTTCAAGGTGAGGGGGGAACGGTTCAGTGGAGATGTGCGGGGGAATATTTTTTTACACAGAGGGTGATGGTGGCCTGGAATGCACTCCCAAGTGAGGTGGTTGAGACAGATACGTTAGCGACCTTTAAGACTTATCTGGATAGGCACATGAACAGACGGGATGTCGAAGGACACAGACAGTTGGTCTCGATAGGACACGCGATCGACGCAGGCTTGGAGGCCCAAAGTGCCTGTTCCTGTGCTGTGGATGTTGTGGATTCTCCATCGTTGACCACACTTAAGGCCGAGATGGACAGATGTTTGGTTTCTTGGGGAATTGAGGGACCTGGGGAGTGGGCGGGAAAATGGAATCGAAACCCAAGATCAGCCATTGAACGGCAGAGCAGGTTCGACAGACCGTGTGGCGTACTGCTCTTATTCCTTATATTCTTGTGTCCTTGTACTCAATTAACAGAATTTTGAAGACTTTCATTAAATCCTCCTCCTCTGTTCAGAGGAGAACAATCCCAATTTCTCCAGCCTCTCCAGAGAACGATGTCCACATTATAGGAGGGATGTGATAGCACTGGAAAGGGTGCAGAAGAGATTTACCAGGATGTTGCCTGGGCTGGAGAGTGTTAGTTATGCAGAGAGATTGGATAGACTGGGATTGTTTTCCTTGGAGCAGAGGAGACTGAGGGTGGTCGTGATTGAGGTGTAGAAAATTCTGAGGAGCATAGACCGAGTAGACAGGACGAAACTTTTCTCCTTGGTGGACGGATCAATGACCAGGGGGCAGAGATATAAGGTAAGGGGACGGGAGGTTTAGAGGGGATGGGAGGGGAAACCTTGGGAGGTGGTGGGAGTGTGGAACTCGCTGCCTGAAAGGGTGGTGGAGGCAGCGACCCTCAGAACGTTTAACAAGTATTTAGATGTACACTGTAATCCCAAAGCAGACACGGCTATGGGCCAAGTGCTGGGAAATGGGATTAGTTAGGTGGTTGTTTTTGACTGGCGCAGACGCGATGAACCGAGTGGCCTTTTCTGTGCTGTAGATCTCTGTGACGCTAACTGAAGACCCTCATCCTGGTAAGTAAAGTAAGGCTGCTTTCCCCTTTGAGGGGGGAGAGCTGACTGGTGGTGGTTTAACCTGAGGGTCACCACACCTCAGGCGAGGGGCAAGGTTGAGAAGGCGGGGCCTTCAGGAATAACCTCAGCCGGAGCGGGGATTGAACCCACGCTGCTGGCCTCTCCCTGCATCACAAACCAGCTGTCCAGCCCACTGAGCTAGATCGGCACCCTCATCCTGCTACCATTCTGGCAAATCCCTTCTGCACCCTCTCCTGGGCCTGGACATCCTTCCCAAAGTGTGAGGCCCAGTATTAGATACGATACTCCCAACTGAGCCGGATAGCTTCCTCGCCTTTGTGCCCCATTCCTCTATAATAGTCCAAAGATGTGCAGGGTAGGTCGGGTTACGGGGATAGGCCGGCGGAGTGGGCCCAGATGGGGTGCTCTTTTGGAGGGCGGGTGCAGACCCGTTGGGCCGAATGGCCTCCTTCTGCCATGCAGTGATTCTATAGTTCTAATAACTACTTGAGAAAGATACTGGAGAGTGCCTTTAACTTGTAGAAGTGGAGCCCAGCAAACCATTGTCAGCATGGAAGTGAAAACTGGCAGATAATCTTTGTTTGAAACATTGATAGGTTTTTGTTCGGTAAAAGTTGGGGATCCAATAGCATTAAGCTTCGGAGCAGTCAGAAACTTATTCAGTGATGGAACAGGCCTGAGGGGCTGAATGGCCTATTCCCGTACTGCTGAAATGGTGATTAAATTGCTTTTAAGTGCGACTGAAGTATTTTTCACTCGGCTAAACAAGGGTATTGAGGGTCACAGAATGAAGGTGGGTATACCACAGGCTGGACACAATCTACCTAAATGATGGGACGGGCTGGAGGGGCAGCATAGAATTACCGCAGCACGGTAGCATTGTGGATAGCGCAATTGCTACACAGCTCCAGCATCCCAGGTTCGATTCCGGCTTGGGTCACTGTCTGTGCGGAGTCTGCACATCCTCCCCGTGTGTGCGTGGGTTTCCTCCGAGTGCTCCGGTTTCCTCCCACAGTCCAAAGATGTGCGGGTTAGGTGGATTGGCCATGCTAAATTGCCCTTAGTGTCCAAAATTGCCCTTAGTGTTGGGTGGGGTTACAGGGTTATGGGGATAGGGTGGAGGTGTTGACCTTGGGTAGGGTGCTCTTTCCAAGAGCCGGTGCAGACTCGATGGGCCGAATAGCCTCCTTCTGCACTGTAAATTCTATGAAAAAATGAATGCTCAGTGGTTCTGAAGCTTTGCTTGTACAAGGTGCGTATTTATTCCCTTTGTGGTTCTGCTCCAGGTGCCTGGTCCACATGTTGTGCGCCACGACGGTAAAGTACTCCAAGATCCGCCAATTCCAGGACCACTGCCAGTTTGACGTGTGCCGCCATGAGGTGCGTTACGGGTGCCTGCGGGAGGATAGCTGTAACTTCGCCCACAGTCTCATCGAGCTGAAAGTCTGGGTGATGCAGCAAAGTTCAGGTACACCGTTGTTTTCTTGCCTGCCTATTTGTAGGAAAGGTTTTGAGGGGGCCCACTACAAAGCGGCAAGACTAATTCTTTTTG
This sequence comes from Scyliorhinus canicula, assembly GCF_902713615.1. Taxonomy (NCBI): domain Eukaryota; kingdom Metazoa; phylum Chordata; class Chondrichthyes; order Carcharhiniformes; family Scyliorhinidae; genus Scyliorhinus; species Scyliorhinus canicula. The sequence continues at coordinate 22,771,303 of NC_052168.1, read as the reverse complement.
AGCCGGTCCCCGTTTTTGTGCCTTTTTTAATTTCTCCGGCTTGGAGCCGGAAGCCCGCCAATCCACAAATCTCCCCTGTCTGTGGCAATTGAACTCTGATTGCCCTCGGGTGGCGGCCCGGCGGCGCAGTGGTTAGCACTGCTGCCTCGCGGCACCGGGGTTCGATCCCGGGTCGCTGTCCGTGTGGAGTTTCCACATTCGCCCCATGTCTGTGTGGGTCTCACCCCCACAACCCCCTGGATGTGCAGGGTAGGTGATTTGGCCTCGCTAAATTGCCCCTTAATTGGAATAAAAGGGGAGGGGGGAAAAGAACTCTGATTGTACAGTTCTGGTCGCCTCATTATAGGAAGGACGTGGGAGCTTTGGAACGGGTGCAGAGGAGATTTACCAGGATGTTGCCTGGTATGGAGGGAAAATCTTATGAGGAAAGGCTGATGGACTTGAGGTTGTTTTCGTTAGAGAGAAGAAGGTTAAGAGGTGACTTAATAGAGACATACAAAATGATCAGAGGGTTAGATAGGGTGGACAGCGAGAGCCTTCTCCCGCGGATGGAGGTGGCTAGCACGAGGGGACATAGCCTTAAATTGAGGGGTAATAGATATAGGACAGAGGTCAGAGGTGGGTTTTTTACGCAAAGAGTGGTGAGGCCGTGGAATGCCCTACCTGCAACAGTAGTGAACTCGCCAACATTGAGGGCATTTAAAAGTTTATTGGATAAGCATATGGATGATAAGGGCATAGTGTAGGTTAGATGGCCTTTAGTTTTTGACTTCCCATGTTGGTGCAACATCGTGGGCCGAAGGGCCTGTACTGCGCTGTATCGTTCTATGTTCTATTAGTTAGACTAAAGATGGGCAACCTGCGGCCCTGGGGGCAACGTGCTGCCCATCGGGGTACTGAGTGCGGCCCACGGGACATTTTTGTCGCCTGTTAACCACTCGCAGGGTTGCCACATTCCGTTGGTCTTCGTCCAACGCAGTTGTTTGGTCCACCGATATGGCTGAGGTCATTCGCACGCAAAGCAAGGACACGTGAAGTGAGGTGCTTGCTGACGACACGGAACATTGACTGTGAGAGCCGGGGGCTTCCTCTGCTACTGCATTCAAAGTGTAAATCATTCTGTTTTTAGCATTTGAAGTTGATGGCCGGTCTACGTGAACAATCGAGCATTTTGTCTAACCTCTTATGAAAGTGTTGGTGTGCATTAAATGTATTCAATCTTATTCATGTTTCTATAAAGGCAGCAGGGTGGCGCAGTGGTTAAGAAAGAACAAAGAAAGGGCAGCACGGTGGCCTAGTGGTTAGCACAACCGCCTCACGGCGCTGGGGGCCCAGGTTCGATCCCGGCTCTGGGTCACTGTCCGTGTGGAGTTTGCACATTCTCCCCGTGTCTGCGTGGGTTTCGCCCCCACAACCCAAAGATGTGCAGGGTAGGTGGATTGGCCACCCTAAATTGCCCCTTAATTGGAAAAAATAATTGGGTAATCTAAATTTATTTTAAAAAATAATTTAAAAAAAAAGAAAGAACAAAGAAAATTACAGCACAGGAACAGGCACTTCGGCCCTCCCAGCCTGCGCCGATCCAGATCCTTTATCTAAACCTGTCGCCTATTTTCCAAGGATCTACTTCCCTCTGTTCCCCGCCCGTTCATATACCTGTCCAGATGCATCCTAAATGATGCTATCGTGCCCGCCTCTACCACCTCCGTTGGCAAAGCGTTCCAGGCACCCACCACCCTGGTTAGCATTGCTGTCTCACGGCGCCGAGGTCCCAGGTTCGATCCCGGCTCTGGGTCACTGTCCGTGTGGAGTTTGCGCATTCTCCCCGTGTTTGCGTGGGTTTCACCCCCACAACCCAAAGATGTGCTGGCTTAGGTGGATTGGCCACGCTAAATTGGATAATCTAAATTTTTTTTTTTTAAATTCATGTTTCTATTCAGATAACCAACTAATGACCTCTTGAATGGCTGGATTGAACCTGCCTCCACCACACGCTCTCAACAGTGCATTGTGCCGTTAAAAAAGATGTTTTTTTTCCCACACCACATTTGCTTGATTTGCAAATCACTTTCAATCTGTGCCCTCTGCCACTTGATCCTTTTACAAGCGGGAACAGATTCCCCCCCTATCTACTCTGTCCAGCCCCCGCATGACTTTGAGCATCTCTCTCCAATCTACTTCTGGAGTTCTACCCCATCCTCCCCTCAGTTCACAATGCTTCCAGGTTTTGCGTCATCCCAACATTTTGAAATTGCCTGCAACATCAAAGTCTAGGTCATTAAAGTCACGCATTCACCTTCCACCATCTGGCCTGGGCTTGCCAAATCCTACCGACTCTCCTGGCTCGAGACAATTCACACCCCTTTAACCTGGGATTATCCCAGTCGCACCACCTGGACCTGTAAAGACTTAATTATCTGCAAAGATACGCATTCAAAGTATCCTCTTGCATCATTGACTTTGTGTGTTTATGAACCCACTTCTTCACTCGCCTGAGGAAGGAGCTGCGCTCCGAAAGCTAGTGACTCCAAACAAACCCGTTGGACTTTAACCTGGTGTTGTAAGACAGCTATGAAGCTTCAGTATTCCTCGTGGAATGGCAGTGAAATAGAACATAGAGCATAGAACAGTACAGCACAGAACAGGCCCTTCGGCCCTCGATGTTGTGCCGAGCAATGATCACCCTACTTAAACCCACGTAACCCGTATACCCGTAACTCAACAGTCCCCCCGTTAACCTTACACTACGGGGAATTTAGCATGGCCAATCCACCTAACCCGCACATCTTTGGACTGTGGGAGGAAACCGGAGCACCCGGAGGAAACCCACGCGCACACGGGGAGGACGTGCAGACTCCACACAGACAGTGACCCAGCCGGGAATCGAACCTGGGACCCTGGAGCTGTGAAGCATTGATGCTAACCACCATGCTACCATGAGGCCCCAATAGAAACAGGAAACGCTGGGAAATGCTCAGCCGGTCACGCAGCATCTGGGGAGCGGAGCAGAGTTTGTCGGTAATTGCCAGCACGTGCGGAGTTTTGCTTTCACGTTGTAGTGACCTCTTTCTGTCTCGCAGGGATCACGCATGAGGAGGTTGTGCAGGAGTCGGTGAAGTACTGGCTGAGTGTGGAAGCAAGTGCGAGCAGAACACAGGTACATTGCAGCCAAAGTGTAGGGTGAGAGGCCTGTCCGTGACAACAGCAACTTGCGTTGGTCCAAAGTCCCAAGGCGCCCACAGTCGTGGTATTTTTTTTCTTTAAATAATTTTTATTCAAGTTTTCACAAATTGTCAACAATAAGAATAACACAAAGAAATAAGAACAAACCCCCCCATATACACAAAGAACAAATTAACAAAGATAAACGATATAAACGCAAATATACACACCCAATCAAGAAAAAACAAACAAACCCTCATGAACCCCCCACCCATCCCAAACTTCCCCCCCACTGCTGTTGCTGACCATTGCCTAACCCTCCGCCAGAAAGCCTAGGAACGGTTGCCACCGCCTGAAGAACCCTTGTACCGATCCCCTTAAGGCAAACTTGACCCTCTCCAATTTAATAAATCCTGCCATGTCGTTAATCCAGGCTTCCACGCCTGGGGGTCTCGCATCTTTCCACTGAAGAAGAATTCTCCGCCGGGCTACCAGGGACGCAAAGGCCAGAACACCGGCCTCTTTCGCCTCCTGCACTCCCGGCTCCTCTGCCACCCCAAATATCGCGAGCCCCCAGCTCGGCTCGACCCTGGATTCAACCACCCTTGACATTGTCTCTGCTACGCCCCCCCCCAGAAAACCTCCAGCGCTGGGCACGCCCAGAACATGTGGGTGTGGTTTGCTGGGCTCCCTGAGCATCGAACACATCTGTCCTCTCTCCAGGGCCGGCTCAAGGCACCGGCAACTCGGGCAGTCGCCCGGGGCGCCATGTGCTAGGGGGCGCCAGACTCGGGTCCCGCGCATGCGCAGTTGGGCCGGTGCCAACCAGCGCATGCGCGGTGGCCGCCCTCCCCCAGGGCTGCCCCCCCCCCCCCCCCCCCCCCCCCCCCCCCCCCCCCCCCGCCCGCCCCCCCACCCCCCCGGTCCCCCCCCCCCTCCCCCCTGGTCCGCCACCCCCTCAGCCCCCCCCCCCCCCCCCCCCCCCCCCCCCCCCCCCCCCAGGGCGCCGAAGTTCAGCTTGCCCGGGGCGCCAGCAACCCTAGGGCCGGCGCTGCCTCTCTCCCAAAGGACCGGCTCAACCTTGCCCCGGTCATGTGCGCCCTGTGCAGCACCTTGAACTGTATTAAGCTGAGCCTCGTGCAAGAGGAGGAGGACTTTACCCCACAGTTGTGGTCTTAAACACAATGTGACACCGAGCCACAGGAGTTAGTAGGGCCTGCGAGAAAGGTGGGGTGGTTTAGGGATGAAATCCCAGAGCTTGGGGCCAAGACAACGGAAAGCACGGTCATCAGCGGAACACCAGTAATAATGGGGACCGCCTAAGAGACACGAGTTAGAGACTTGCAAGCACCATAAGATCCCAACTTACGGTATTAAGCGGCATTTCAAATAGAACATAGAACAGTACAGCACAGAACAGGCCCTTCGGCCCTCAATGTTGTGTCGATCCATGATCACCCTACTCAAACCCACGTATCCACCCTATACCCGTAACCCAACAACCCCCCCCTTAACCTTACTTTAATTAGGACACTACGGGCAATTTAGCATGGCCAATCCACCTAACCCGCACATCTTTGGACTGTGGGAGGAAACCGGAGCACCCGGAGGAAACCCACGCACACACGGGGAGGACGTGCAGACTCCACACAGACAGTGACCCAGCCGGGAATCGAACCTGGGACCCTGGAGCTGTGAGGCATTTATGCTAACCACCATGCTACCGTGCTGCCCACCATGCTACCCTACTGCCCCTAAATTGAGCACAGACACTTGGAAATAAAGAACTTGAGTATTGCTGGAGTATGCTTGCTCGGAGCTACATGAAGGGACCTGTCCTCTGCAGATAGGGGGAACATGTCCAGGCATTGCACCTTTACTGAATTAAACATTCACGTGGGGGCGCCAGTTCCCTGGTTCAATTTTCATGGCAACACCTCGACCAGTCGCTTTGACAACCAATCCGCACTTTTTTTCTCATGCACGAGAACATTTGCGTCCTTTGAAATTTGGCGTTCTTGGCTCTGCCCTGATGAGTGCAAGATGAAAAGATTTGACAGCATGTCTCCTTTTTCAGCGATAATCAAGACACTTATTCCATTCGCAGCTTGCTGATTCCAGTACCGGGGATAAAAAGATTCCGAGCTCCTTGTACCTGATTCCCCTCCACAGAAAGGAAATCTAGCAATACCTTTGAGACCAAATAGAAACATTTCTATTTGGGGCAGCACGGGAGCACAGTGGTTAGCACTGTGGCTTCACAGCGCCAGGGCCCTGGGTTCGATTCCCGGCTTGGGTCACTGTCTGTGCGGAGTCTGCACGTTTTCCCCGTGTCTGCGTGGGTTTCTTCCGGGTGCTCCGGTTTCCTCCCACAGTCCAAAGACGTGCACGTTGGGTGGATTGGCCATGATCAATTGCCCCAAGCGACCAAAATGGTTCGGAGCGGTAATTGGGTTACGGGGATAAGGAGGAAGTGAGGGCTTAAGTGGGTCGCTGCAGACTCGATGGGCTGAATGGCCTTCTGCACTGTATGTTCTATTACCTTTACATTGGGTGGCACAGTGGGTTCGCACTGCTGTCTTACAGCGCCAGGGACCCAGATTCTATTCCGGCTTTGGGTGTCTGTGCGGAGTTTGCACGTTCTCCCCGTGTCTGCGTGGATTCCCTCCGGGCGCCCCGGTTTCCTCCCACATTCCAAAGGTGTGCCGGTTAGGTGGATTGGCCATGCTAAATTCCCCCTTAGTGTCCAAAAGGACAGGTGGGGTGACTGGAATAGGGTATGGACCTGGGTTGGTGTGCTCTTTCCGAGGTTCGGGGCAGACTCAATGGGCCGAATGGTCTCCTTCTGCACTTCAGCAATTCTATGATTATTTCCCTGGCAGCTAGAGGAAACAAATGATGATACGGTGGAGCACCACCTTCAACTCGATTCCAGCTCAGTGACATTGCGAACGGTGACCTGGATTAGGTTTTATTGTGACTATTAATTTTTTCGGAGTTTTGCCCCCGATTCAATTTCCCCGACTTCAGTTTTGCCGGGGCTGCTTGATACCGCACTCGATCATTTGCGGCCTTGATGTCAAGGGCTCCGGCTTTCACCGTGCGTCTTGAGTTCAGCCCTTTTGTCCTTTTTTGTACCAAGGCTGTAATCATAGAATTTACAGTGCAGAAGGAGGCCATTCGGCCCATCGAGTCTGCACCGGCTCCTGGAAAGAGCACCCTACCCAAGGTCAACACCTCCACCTTATCCCCATAACCCAGTAACCCCACCCAACACTAAGGGCAATTTTGGACACTAAGGGCAATTTATCCTGGCCAATCCACCTAACCTGCACATCTTTGTGACTGTGGGAGGAAACCGGAGCACCCGGAGGAAACCCACGCACACACGGGGAGGATGTGCAGACCCCGCACAGACAGTGACCCAAGCCGGGAATCGAACCTGGGGCCCTGGAGCTGTGAAGCCATTGTGCTAACCACAATGCTACCGTGCTGCCCTCATGAGATCAGGATCTGAGTAACCCTGGCAGGACACAAGCTGAGTGAGGTTGAGCAGGTTGCCGTGTACACGCCTCTTGACAGCGCTGTCGCTGATAATTCCCATCACTCTGCTGATGATTGGGAGGAAGCTGTTGGGGTTTGGAAATTGGCAGGGTTGGAGTTCTGCATTTTGTGGAGGGGGCGTGACACCTGGACAAACTGGCCCCGCTGAGTCAGGGGGCCGGAGAGCAAGGCCTGAACCTCCAGGTCCAAAGGTGGGGCTGCTTTGGCGGGACGTCACTTGGCAGTTCTGTCCTAATCGTTCTGTGTTCTGATTGGTTGAGGTGTCATCCGGAGCTGGCAAGGCCTCCTCGCTGAGCATGAATATAAAGTTTGTCTGTAGCCAGTGCTGGAGGAACGGCCAGGTCATCGAAGCAGACAAGAGCCTCAAGTACTGCAGCGCTAAAATCCGACACGGGTCAGTCCACTTTCTCTCACTTCAAGACTTTTCATGGAATGGGTGGGTTTGGTGGTGGGGGGGGGGGTTTGCATTAGGTTAAAGTAGGCTTACATTAACACTGCAATGAAGTTACTGTGAAAATCCCCTAGTCGCCACATTCCGGCGCCTGTTCGGGTACACAGAGGGAGAATTCAGAATGTCCAATTCACCCAACAAGCACGTCTCTTGGGACGTGCTGCCTAGGACAGTGGAGTTTTTAAAAATAAATTTAGATTACCCAATTATTTTTTCCAATTAAGGGACAATTTAGCGTGGCCAATCCACCTACTCTGCACATTTTTGGGTTGTGGGGGCGAAACCCACGCAGACACGGGGAGAATGTGCAAACTCCACACGGACAGTGACCCAGAGCCGGGATCGAACCTGGGACCTCAGCGGCGTGAGGCGGTTGTGCTAACCACTAGGCCACCGTGCTGCCAGGACGTTAAGGCCAGGTGGAGGTCAGCCATGGTCGAATGGCGGAGCAGACTCGATAGGCCCAAGTCCCCCTCTGTGTTCCTGAACAGGCGCCGGAGTGGGGCGACCGTCAGATTTTCACAGTAACTTCATTGCAGTGTTAATGTAAGCCTACTTGCGACAATAATAAAGACCATTAATGATTGGCTAATTCTGCTCCTATATCTAATGAATTTATGAGCTGTGATCGTGTCGAATGGTGCGAGGGGCCGAATGGACTCCTCCTGCTCCTGGTTCTTTGTGCGTTTTTGTATTCCTGGGTCCATTTTATTCCACCTCTTTGCAACCTTCTCCAAAGCGGCCATGTCCTTCCTGAAGCTGCCCACAGTGGTGTACGATCCTGTTTTGTTTCTGTGCAGATGGACCAAGGAGCGGCGGGTGATGCTGGTGATGTCGAATGAACGGAAGAAGTGGGTTGCCATCCGGCCTTTGCCCTCCTGCAGAAACATCCCACAGCAGTACGATGTGAGTATCGGAAAACGCCCTTCCTGTGACTTTTTAATGTTTTTTTCTTGCACAGCATCTCTCTGATTTATTTAATTCCACATCCAATGACCGGGTGTACAATCGCACCATGCAATACAGGGGCACTCCATCCTTTATAACATCCATGTCATATAAAAATTGGCAACATTTCAAAAGCTTTAGTGGAAAAGAGGATAGATATATTTTTTTTCTTAGAGTACCCAATGCATTTTCCCAATTAGGGGCAATTTAACGTGGCCAATCCACCTACCCTGCACATCATTAGAACATAGAACAGTACAGCACAGAACAGGCCCTTCGGCCCTCAATGTTGTGCCGAGCCATGATCACCCTACTCAAACCCACGTATCCACCCTATACCCGTAACCCAACAACCTCCCCCCCCCCTGTAAAGGAAACAATTCTGAGTAAGCTGTGAGACTCCTTACCGTCGAATTCAAGGAGGTTGGTTCACAGGAATGTGACGTTGGAATAGGTTTGGGGATGGAGGGGAAGTCCTTCCCCCACTTTCAAGATATTTCTCTATTACCTTGGCCGATTTGCAGCTGGTTTAATGGCTTTCTGATGGAACTGTCTGCATTACTGTTTCTTGTTGTTAATTGGGACGGTAACACAATAGTTAGCACTGTTGTTTCGCGGCACCGGGGTCCCAGGTTCGATTCACGCTTGGGTCACTGTCTGTGCGGAGTGTGCACGTTCTCCCCATGTCTGCTTGGGTTTCCTCCGGGTGCTCCAGTTTTCTCCCACAAGTCCCGAAAGACGTGCTGTTAGGTGAATTGGAAATCGTGAATTCTCCCTCAGTGTACCCGAACAGGTGCCGGAATGTGGTGAGTAGGGGCTTTTCACAGTAACTTGTTGCAGTGTTAATGTAAACCTACTTGTGACACTAATAAAGATTATCATTATATTTTAAAAACAGGGAATAAAATGGCTTCCTTACCACATGACTTGTACAAGTTCAAAGTCCTTGTTCCATCCTGTGTTGTTTGATGCCTTGAAACTCACCTAGTCTAATTTGGATTAGGGACCATCATAATGCAACAGATGTTTGATGGGATCCATTCTCATTCATCTAACACACATTGAGTTTCAATCTTTCATTGTCCATGGTGAAATAGAATGACAAGCCAGCTGGAATGCTATTGTTCTTTGCTGATGGTCCATCCTTACATAAAGGGATGTGTAAATTCCCCGAATTGCTGTGAATATCCATATTAATTTAGGTATTTACTTGAGACTCAGGGCAGTCTGAAGCTCAGAATACTAGGGGCTACGTGGTTCACAGAAGGCATTTTAATAGGCTGTTGGTGTTCAAAATATTCAACTATTGACTGAAATGGGCGGCACGGTGGTTAGCACTACTGCCTCACAGTGTCAGGGACCCGGCCTCGGGTGACTGGAGTTTCCTTGGGTCTGCGTGGGTTTCCTCCGGATGCTCCGGTTTCCTCCCACAAGTCCAAAGATGTGCAGGTTAGGTGGGTTGGCTGTGCTAAATTGCCCCTTTGTGTCCAAAAGGTTAGGTGGGGTTATGGGAATAGGGATTCTATGAAGTCATCTGGATCCAATCGAACCAGAGTCTCGGGGATCACTCTGTCCAACTGGCCGTGCGAACAGCGGTGCCGAGGGTCTGGGGTTTGGCGTCCTTCTTGGGTTCCAATGTTTGGCATTGACTGTTCAGTCAAATACTCCCAAAATAAACCGTCTACTTCATTCTCCAGTTGTGCACACATGTCGCAAAGGGGAAAAAGTGCCAGTACGTTGGAAACTGCTCATTCGCCCACAGTTTTGAGGAGCTCGACGCCTGGACATACATGAAGGAAACCAAACGTGAGTGGAGTTGCTTTGTTTTCACCGTGTCGTCGATCTTTCCCCTGACTCCCAACCCTCCTAATGGCCTCTCTTTCTCTGCCATAGTAACCCTCTGCTACATTGCCAACGTGCCCAATGCGGTGTACAGCAGGTTCATTCTTTTTGAAATGGCAGCAGCTGTTGCAATGTAGGAACCACAGAAGCCAATTCGGGGACAGCAACCTCTCCCCTCTGCTAAACAACCTGATTTGCTGATGTTGGCTGAGGGATAAAAGTTGGTCAGGGCACCGGCCGTTCATCAAAATAATGCCATTGGATCTTTTCACCCGCCCGACAGGCTGCACCTCCAACAGTGCTGTACTCCCTTGGTACTGCACTGGAGTGTGAGCTGAGAGTGGGACCTGAACAAACAACAGCACAGGAACAGGCCCTTCGGCCCTCCAAGCCTGCGCCGTCCATGCTGCCCGTCTAATCTAAAACCTTTTTTTTTTTAATTTAAATTAGCCAATTATTTTTTCCAATTAAGGGGCAATTTAGCGTGGCCAATCCACCTACTCTGCACATTTTTGAGTTGTGGGGGCGAAACCCACGCAGACACGGGGAGAATGTGCAAACTCCACACGGACAGTGACCCGGGGCCGGGATCGAACCTGGGACCTCAGTGCCGTGAGGCGGTTGTGCTAACCACTAGGCCACCGTGCTGCCCGTCTAATCTAAAACCTTCCACACTTCCTGGGTCCGTATCCCTCTATTCCCATCCTATTCATGTATTTGTCAAGATGCCCCTTAAACGTCACTATCGTCCCTGCTTCCACCACCTCCTCCGGCAGCGAGTTCCAGGCACCCACTACCCTCTGTGTAAAATACTTCCCTCGGACATCTCCTCTAAACCTTGCCCCTCGCACCTTAAACCTAGACCCCCTAGTAATTGACTCTTCCACCCTGGGAAAAAGCCTCTGACTATCCACTCTGCCCAGGCCCCTCGTAATTTTGTAGACCTCTATCAGGTCGCCCATCAACCTCCATCGTTCCAGTGAGAACAAACCGAGTTTATTCAACCTCTCCTCATAGCAAATGCCCTCCATACCAGGCAGCATCCCGGTAAATCTCTTCTGCATCCTCTCTAAAGCCTCCACATCCTTCTGGTAGTGTGGCGACCAGAATTGAACACGATACTCCAAGTGTGGCCTAACTAAGGTTCTATTCAGCCGCAGCACGACTTGCCGATCCTACCACCCTCTGACTCAAGAGGTGCAAGGTGCTGCCGCAGCATGACTTGCCGATCCTGCCACCCTCTGACTCAAGAGGTGCAAGGTGCTCCCACTGAGCTAAGGCTCTCGGTGAGCACCACAGCAGGAAGCCTCTCCCGTTCATAGAACATAGAACAGTACAGCACAGAACAGGCCCTTCGGCCCTCGATGTTGTGCCGATCCATGATCACCCTACTCAAACCCACGTATCCACCCTATACCCGTAACCCAACAACCCCCCCCTTAACCTTACTTTTTAGGCCACTACGGGCAATTTATCATGGCCAATCCACCTAACCCGCACATCTTTGGACTGTGGGAGGAAACCGGAGCACCCGGAGGAAACCCACGCACACACGGGGAGGACGTGCAGACTCCGCACAGACAGTGACCCAGCCGGGAATCGAACCTGGGACCCTGGAGCTGTGAAGCATTTATGCTAACCACCATGCTACCGTGCTGCCCCAAATTATTAGCTATAATAAGAGGGTATTAGCTATGAGGTTCCTGATGCTTTGCGCAGCTGTGTTTGAAGCTGAGGCTCTGAGCCCGGCTGTACCTCTTCCGACATTTGTCTTGTTCTCCCGAGCAGTGTATGACATGCAGCAGATGTATGAGATGTGGTTGAAGACCCAGAAGCCGTTGATGACTGGGGAGACCACGGAACTCAGCAGCAAGCAGAGCGAGAAGCAGATCCACATGCCCACGGACTACGCCGATGTTGGGGTACGTATGGGAGCTAAGGCTCCAGGGGGGCAATTTTTCCAAAAGGAAGATGAGCTGTAGCCCAACTTCGCTGGATTCCAGCATTACTATTGCTCGGACTCTCTCCGCTGAAAATGGTGGCGTTGTGTTGTCTCATTAATAATATAACGGGATCTAGGTGTCCTCGTACATGGACCAGGTGGAAACAGCAGGGAAGATAAATGGAATGTTAGCCTTTATTTTTATTTTATAAATTTAGAGAACCCAATTAATTTTTTCCAATTAAGAGGCAATTTAGCGTGGCCAATCCACCTACCCTGCACATCTTTAAGTTGTGGGGGCGTCATGGAGGTGGGGCGAATGCATATGATTGTTAATATTATTGTTATTTTCGGTATTTTACTAAGGCGTGTCAATGTTGTATAAAATAAAAATTTTTCAATAAAAATTTTTTCAAAAAAAAGTTGTGGGGGCGAAACCCACGCAGACACGGGGAGAATGTGCAAACTCCACACGGACAGTGACCCAGGGCCGGGATCAAACCTGGGACCTCAGTGCCCTGAGGCAGGAGTGCCAACCACTCTGCTGCCCTGAATGTTAGCCTTTATTGCTGGAGATGAGTATAAAGGTAGAGAAGTTTTGCTGCAACTATATCTATACAGAGCACTGCTGAAACCCCACCTCGGGCTATGTGAATTTTGGCCTCCTTGTTTAAGACGGATATTCTTGCGTTGGAGGTGGTTTAGAGAATCGAAGCATTCCCACAGTGCGAAAGGAGGCCATTCAGCCCATCGAGTCTGCACTGGCCCTCTGAAAGAGTACTCTACCCACGTCCGCTCCCCCGCCCACCCTGCCCTATCCCCGTGACCTAACGTGCAAATCCCTGGACAATTAACGCTGCTAATCCACCTAACCTGCACGTGTTTGGACTGTGGGAGGAAACCGGAGCACCCGGAGGAAACCCACACGGACACGGGGAGAACGTGCAGACTCCGCACAGACAGTGACTCCAGGCCAGAATCGAACCCAGGTCCCAGGTACTGTGAAGCAGCATTGCTAACCACTGTGCTGCTGTGTTGCCCTCCACTGTGCCGCCCGAAGGTTGAATGGGCTGATTTCTGGGATGAACGGGTTGTCCTTTGAGGAAAGGTTGAGTTTCAAAAATAAGGGGTCTCCCATTTAGAACAGAGAAAGTGCGATGCACAAGACCTGGAATTGACGGCCCAATAAGCCTTGCGCTGGCACAAGTACTAAGTACTTTAGAAGAACTTCTTCCCTCTCTTGAGATGCATCGTTCGTCGTAAGGGTTGGAGTTCGTAAAAGCCTTTCCTCCCACCTCATTGTAACCTACCTCATCGTAACCCACCTCATCGTAACCCACCTCACCGTAACCCACCTCACCGTAACCCACCTCACCATAACCCACCTCACCGTAACCCACCTCATTGTAACCCACCTCATCGTAACCCACCTCATCGTAACCTACCTCATCGTAACCCACCTCACCGTAACCCACCTCACCGTAACCCACCTCATCGTAAACCACCTCATCGTAAACCACCTCATCGTAAACCACCTCATCGTAAACCACCTCACCGTAACCCACCTCACCGTAACCCACCTCATCGTAAACCACCTCATCGTAACCCACCTCATCGTAAACCACCTCATCGTAAACCACCTCACTGTAAACCACCTCATCGTAAACCACCTCATCGTAACCCACCTCATTGTAACCCACCTCATCGTAACCTACCTCATCGTAACCCACCTCATCGTAACGTATCTCTGACCAAACTTCGAACGAGTCAACTGCATCCATTTCATTCCTTCCCTTTTCGATTTTTATGCCAGATCTCTTGAAGGTGCCTGGGTTAATGTTATTTAGGGCAGCTCTGTACTTCCTGTGTGAGCTTGGTCTGAGGGCAACATAATTAAGCTCAGTCTGAACTCGTCCCATATCAATTCACGAGCAAGCGTCAGCAGATATTGGCCAGACGTGGAGGGCCAGCCTGATCACTTTCCCTTTCCCTGTCTCGTCACGGGAGGTCAAGGCTAATTGTGGGGCTCTCTGCTCTCACCCTGACAAAGAGCAGCTACACCAGCAAGGATTGGGGATAGATCCATGGACTCTGGCATGTCTGCTTCACGTACGCTGTCCACTTGCCAAACTGGACTATCTTCCCTGGCACAACCTTGGGCATTCGCCAATCGCAGCATTGTTACAGTCTGCGTTGTTACTTGTAGCACCGTTGGCAAGGTTATGCGCCCCATGCAACAAAGGACAGTAAGCAATTGATGGCAAGCAGTCGTAGTGTCAGGGACCAAGCGTGTGATGAGAGAGGTGGTCCTCCCGAGGGGGGCTTTAGAAGGCATCGCAAGCAGGCGACGGGATTTGGGAGGAGAATTTCGGGGGAACAGAGCTAGGCTGGCTCGAGACTCTGCGAGTGGTTTAAAGAGCAAGAGTTTATGCAGCAGGCCAGATTCCGAAAACATCACGGGGGCTGGTTCAGCACAGTGGGCTAAACAGCTGGCTTGAAACGCAGCACAAGGCCAGCAGCGCGGGTTCGATTCCCGTACCAGCCTCCCCGAACAGGCGCCGGAATGTGGCGACTAGGGGCTTTTCACAGTAACTTCATTGCAGCCTACTCGTGACAATAAGCCATTATTATTATTAGGACTGAGGGAGGTTGTAGAAATGGAGGAGGGTGGCAAGACCACCATTGAAACTCAAACCGTCCTGGTTCGTGGGTGGGGGGGGTGGTTTAGGTTACGTTGGTTTGGTTCCCCTCCCGTAACCTGCTGTGTCACCTCTTTTCTCCAGATGGGCTACCACTGCTGGCTGTGTGGCAAAACCAGCAACAGCGAGAAGCAGTGGGCGAAACACATCACGTCGGAGAAACACAAGGACAAGGTGTTCAATTCCGAGGACGATCAGAGCTGCTGGCAACATCGCTTCCCCATGGGGGAGTTCAGGCTGTGCGAGAGGTGAGGTGGCGGGGGGGGGAGAACAGGGTCAGCCGGCATCATTTACAAACTGGTTATTCTTTTAATGGGGAGGCAGCCCATTCTTACAGGACCAGCCCGCAGTAAACAGCGAAATAACGACTAAAATTCATTTCCGGCGATTGGGAAAAGGAATTCTGATCCTGTAATTATGCGTACCCGTTCACGGGATGTCGCTGACAGCTCGAGCATCCATTGCCCATCCCTAGTTGCCCTTGGGAAGGTGGAAACATACGATTGGCAAATGAATCTCAACATGGATAACCTATCAGGAGAGGATGGGACGTTGAGTCTCTTTCCTCTAGGGAGGTCTGACAAATCATAGCGGTTTGAATGAGTAGACCGAGAACCTGTTCCCAATGTGGGAACGATCTAAACTACTGGCCATCCGTGTAGGATTAGTCACCAAATAATCCAACTGGGAATTCTGTAGGAACCTCTTTATTAGAGTAGAATTCATACAGCGCAGTATGGGCCCTTCGGCCCTCGATGTTGCGCCGACCCGTGAAACCATCTGAAGCCTATCTGACCTACACTATTCCATTTTCATCCATATGTCTATCCAGTGACCACTTAAATGCCCTTAAATTTGGCGAGTCTACTACTGTTGCAGGCAGGGCGTTCCATACCCCTACTACTCTCTGAGTAAAGAAACTGCCTCTGATATCTGTCCTATATCTATCACCCCTCAATTTAAAGCTATGTCCCCTCATGTTGGTCATCACCATCCGAGGAAAAGGACTCTCACTGTCCACCCTATCTAACCCTCTGACTATCTTATATGTCTCTATTAAGTCACCTCTCAGCCTTCTCCTCTCTAACGAAAACAACCTCAAGTCCCTGAGCCTTTCCTCGTAAGACCTTCCCTCCATACCAGGCAACATCCTAGTAAATCTCCTCTGAACCCTTTCCAAAGCTTCCACATCCTTCCTATAATGTGGTGACCAGAACTGCACGCAGTACTCCAGGTGCGGCCGCACCAGAGTTTTGTACAGCTGCAGCATGACCTCGTGGCTCCGAAACGCAATCCCCTACTGATAAAGGCTAGCACACCATATGCCTTCTTAACAGCCCTATTAACCTGGGTGGCAACTTTCAGGGATTTATGTACCTGGATGCCAAGATCTCTCTGTTCATCTTCACTACCAAGAATCTTGCCATTAGCCCAGTACTCTGCATTCCTGTTACTCCTTCCAAAGTGAACCACCTCACACTTTTCCGCATTAAACTCCATCTGCCACCTCTCAGTCCAGCTTTGCAGCTTATCTATGTCCCTCTGTAACCTATAACATCCTTCAGCACTATCCACAACTCCACCGACCTTCGTGTCATCTGCAAAATTACTAACCCATCCTTCTACACCCTCTTCCAGGTCATTTATAAAAATGACAAACAGCAGTGGCCCCAAAACAGATCCTTGCGGTACACCACTAGTAACTGAACTCCAGGATGAACATTTGCCATCAACCACCACCCTCTGTCTTCTTTCAGCTAGCCAATTACTGATCCAAACCGCTAAATCACCTTCAATCCCATACTTCCGTATTTTCTGCAATAGCCTACCGTGGGGAACCTTATCAAACGCCTTACTGAAATCCATATACACCATATCAACCGCTTTACCCTCATCCACCTGTTTGGTCACCTTCTCAAAAAACTCAATAAGGTTTGTGAGGCATGACCTACCCTTCACAAAACCGTGTTGACTATCGCTAATCAACTTGTTCTTTTCAAGATGATTATAAACCCTATCTCTTATAACCTTTTCCAACATTTTACCCACAACCGAAGTAAGGCTCACAGGTCTATAATAACCAGGGTTGTCTCTACTCCCCTTCTTGAACAAGGGGACAACATTTGCTATCCTCCAGTCTTCCGGCACTATTCCTGTCGACAAAGACGACATAAAGATCAAGGACAAAGGCTCTGCAATCTCCTCCCTGGCTTCCATCTAATCTGCACCGATGTAGAGCACCCTACTTAGTCCCACTCCCCCACCCTATCCCCATAACCCCGGCTAACTTGCACATCTTTAGACTGTGGGAGGAAACCGGATCACCCGGAGGAAACCCAGGCACACACGGGGAGAACGTACAGACTGCTCGGATAGTCAGCCGAGTCCGGAATCGAACCCGGGTCCCCGGTGCTGTGAGGCAGCTGTGCCAACCCACTGCGCCACCCAGAGAGAAGTAAGAGTGTGGAATCCGCTACCACAGGGAGTGGCTGAAGTGAACAGTGTAGATTAATGAAGGAAATTAAGGCTAGTTAAATATATGAGGGGGATGGGAATAGAGGGTTTTGCTAATCGAGTTAAATGAGGGGATAGGTGGAAGGAGGTTCGAGTGGAGCGTCTGGCAGCATGAATTGGTCGGGCAGAATGGTGGTGCTTCTGGATGAACTGTTCTCTGTAACCCTATGAACAGGGAGGTTTCCCTCCGCTGAGTTTCTGGTTTACCCCTCACGAGATTACACCCGCCCTCACGCAGAGTGGGCACATCTTGTCGATGCCACCAAGCCAGCTACAACCGTTGGGCAGAAACCAAAGGGAAACACCCAAGGAACCTTAGACTTAGACTTAGAACTTAGAACAGTACAGCACAGAACAGGCCCTTCGGCCCTCGATGTTGTGCCGAGCAATGATCACCCTGCTTAAACGTAACCCGTATACCCGTAACCCAACAATCCCCCCGATTAATCTTACA